>NC_141900.1:30430187-30583705 GCF_057802395.1 Ceratotherium simum simum
CTTATTTTTTTCATTTACTTGTTTTCTGTTGCACTGAAAGTGGTAGTCTCCTACTTTTTACCTATCCTACCTTGTCTGTTATCAGGATTACAATCCATGCTTTCTTATTGTTTACATTTCCTGATACATCTCTGCCCATCCTTTTATTTTTAGTTTTCTGAATAACATCATTTTAGGTTTGTCTCACGAATTCAGCATATAATTGACTTTTACTTTGTGTGCCAATTTGAATATGTTTATCTTTTAATAGGTAGGTTAAGCCCATTACATTTAATATGACTAGTTTATTTTCACAAAACTCAGTCATGTTACTTTGTGCTCTATGTACTGTACATATAATGTTATATTTTTGTAATTTTTTTCTTTATGTTGTCTGGTTTTCTGTTTTTCTTTTTGATATTGTTTATTTCAAATGGGAATGATTTTCATCTGCTAAAATGTTTCAATTCTCATTGTCTGCTTTCTTTTCACTAAATTATATATGGATATTTTTGCTAATTTCTGTTCCTTTTGAAAGAACAGATTTTCCTAGACCAGCAAAAACAGGTAATTCTCTATGAGGAGTTTGAGTGTGTGGATTCTTAAGTTTCTTAGTTCTAAAATACAGTCTTCTTTTGGTACAGTAAAAGGCAGTTTTATTCATGGATGGCTCCTTTCATTTCAAGGGATGAGAAGGATTGGTAACTCTTCTGATTTTGCAATTCTGTTACGTTTCCATAGGATGCTTAGTTTCCACCATTTGTTCTGTTCTTTCCCGCCAGCACCAATCCCCCAGGGAATGCTTCCCTCTCCCCCAAGAGCTGTACCTTTCCAAAACTATTAGTTTTGATCCTGAACTGTCAAGTCCCTTCTTTATAATTCCCCAGCAGTCCATGCTGTGACCTCTTCTCAGTATCTGAGTGTGGGACTCTTTCTCTTGTGGGTTATTTTATGTTTTCTGCCATTGCTAGGCCCCACCACCCTCTCCTTGTTTCTGTTCAGTCTCCTCCTCACTCTTAGCTCCAATGTGGGTTCCAGATCTGGCCCTACTCATTTTTGGATGTTCATTTCCTTACTTATATTTAAATTAAGGATTGTGGTATTTTCTGTCTCCTAGTTAAGATCTAGGAATGAGGTAAGGGTGGTGTCATGTACATTCCTTCTTTTTCTGTATGGGTTTTTAGAGGCTGTGGGGAGGGATTCCAATGCAGGTGGTTACCATTATTCTACAGAAACCCAGAAGGTTTTTCTTTTTCCATAAAAACAATTACATTATGGTTTTATACTGATGGAAATTATATAGTAGAAGTAGAAAGATATATGATTCTGCAGATTTAGGAGAGAACTTCTGGAATGATATCCTTGCATAGGCAAGAGAGGATGAGGTCTAGTACTCAAACTGAAAAGTTACTGTTAATAAGAGCAAGAACAGTTTGTGGTAAAATGAGGGAGGGCAGAGTTATATGCAGATCAGCAAGTAGAAGATTAAGTGTGAGCTTGTGGAAGTTCTCTTCTTATCACCTCTTTTAGTAATGTAGGATTAAGACCAAGAGCTGAAGAGAAGAGTGGAGTTGGTGTAATGAGGAGAGAGTGGAAGTATGCAATAGATATCCAGAAGAGTAGGGAGTTGCCAGTAAGAAAATCAATGTGGTTGTATATTTTTGTCCTAATTATTTTGGAAATATGAATATGTTCATATAACATATATTTTCATGGGCTGATTAAATGAAATGTTAAATTTAACCAGAATTGTAGTTTTGCCATATGTTTTGAAGACAAAAAGGGATATTTCAAAAAAGACTAACTGTAAAGTTCTATTGCAGTTTAGAGAAAAAAAGACATAACCTAACATTGTGCAGAAGAGATTATAAAGTTAAGTGTATAGATAGATTGTAGTTAAGATGGCTTTTGAGCAAGGTCCTGCAGGATGAGCAGAATATAAGTACCTGGGAAGTGTGGAGTATAAGTGGGAGAGGTTGTAAGGTGAGGCTATTTCATGAGAAAAGCACGTGAACAAAGTAAAAATGTGGGAATGTGGGTAGTGTGTTAGGGGAATAGGAAAATGTTCAATTTTACTAGAATGAGGATCTATAAAAGTGGAGAGTGGGGAATGAGACTGAAAAAGTAGATGTGCAAGATATCATAGCAGGTTTTGGATGTCTGACTAAGAAAGCCAGGACCTTACGAATTGAACAGGAGAGAGAAAAACAAACAAATTGAACAGGATTGAAAAAAAAACAAAACAAAAAAACCTTTGATCACACTAGTAATATTAATGCTTCTTGCTTTAAGAGGCCTAGCTTTCCAATAGCATGTGTTAGAGGTGCGAGAAATTAGAAGTCCTTGTAAGAGATTATTCCAATTTCCAGGGTAATAAGAATCTGAACTCAAGGAATGACTCATAGAATCAGGGGGAGGTGCAGATGTGAGAAATAGTTGAAAATTATATGTCCTATGTAATCTAGATTAAACAGAGAAGGTAGCTTTTAAAATAAATACTTCTTTTTGTATAACTAATTCATAATAAAAAACATTTTTTAAAAACTTTGAGTTCCTAAAAGTTAAATTCATATTTTGGCACTGGCAGGGAAGAGGCTTGGTAGACTAGAATAGACTATTACTTAATTGACCTTTTCTGCTTTAGTCATCTGAGGGCAGTGACTTTTCCAATTTGCTAAAGGCATTTGAAACTGACTGAGCATTACTCCAAAGTACTTGAATGAATAGACCTTTCAAACGGCAGCTACTGATCTAATACAGTAAAAACAGACTGTTGACCACTTAAAAATAGCCCTCCAAAGTCATGTATTGATTTGGTTAGACTTAGAAATTAATTTTTCCTAGGAACAGCCCCTAGACCTAAGCCAGTGCAATGCAACCTAAACTTACTATGTAATAAAGAACATTTCTATGGAGAAGACATATTTAGTTCTTTCAATGTGGGATGAGGAGAGGACTCCTAGCAGTGATGGGTATGGGTACTTGCTCCCTTCCATATTGTGGATTGTTAATATGATCTGGGAGAAGAGGCTTCTTCCACAGTGGTGAGGCTAAGAGGAGGCTGAGTGTCCTGAAGAGAGGCTTTGGGATGTAAGATCACTGGAACCAGCGTTAGTTTCCCAGTCTCACTCAGTGTTTTCTTCCTCTAACCTTAGGAATTGGCTTTCTTGCATTCATTTTCCCTATCAACACTCCTGGTTTCATTCTTTCCAAATTCAGTAAGAACTCCAACACGTTATACAGTTTTTCTTGTTACTTTCTAGACCCTGAAAGAAACTCAAAGATATTTTGAAATTTTCTAATAAATTATAACATCAGTAATCAGAGAAAAATTAAAACAAAAAAAATTTCCCGTTATTTTTTCTCTTTTCCCTATCTCTTTCTCCTCTTTTCCTTTACCTTCACTTATCTTAGCTAAAATCAATAAATTAAACTTTCCTTTTAAGTTGTTTTCTGTCTCTTTTGGATAAAAAAATGACCACACTATGGGACAATTTGTCCCTCCCTTTGCTTCTTTCCCTAAAATCATGGCCTGGTGCTTGTGTAGCCCCCCAGTGGCAGGGAAGCACCAGAGTCCTGGAGCGTGTCGTCTCCGGCTTGTTCTGTCCTCCAGAACATCCCCTTACCCAGGTGCGTGATGCTTGTCCTGTTGGCTTCTGCACTAAAGTCCATGATGGGGGCACCTAGTGATCTTTTGATTTCATCAGGCCCAGCAGCATTTCATGACTATCTCATGCCTACCTCAGCCCTCACTGGTTCTGTAGAACACTGATCTGCCTCCTAAGGCCATGGAGCCACAGCTTGGCAGTCTCCTCTGCAACAATCAATTCAGAGTTTCTTGCTATGACAGCTTGATCTTGGCAGTCTCTCCAGGCTCTTAGCTATGTCTCTTTAGCTGGGTCACATGGAAAGGAAAGTTTCTGATGAAAATGGCATCTCATAGCCTCCCTCACCCCAAGTTGATGTGTGTGGGCTCAGGTTGGTACATGGTTGGGGCATAGCCTCCCTCTACACTGACTTATAATAAACTTTCCCCGCTCCAGGCCTACCTTGGGATACCCTTGACTGATCCATGACTCTGCTTTCATTCTCTCTTCTGCTTTCTAATACCCATTGGCTGGAAATCACCAAGGTTTTCCTTTTTCTCTTCTTATTTCCAAATACGTATAACTTACTTTATGTAAAAATCTTTGGTCCAGCAAGCCAAGCTTGGCTCTGAACATGTTAAAGGATGAGGGGAAAAATAGACAACTTTCTTTCAGGAAAATCCTGCTTCACAAAACTATCTCTTGCTGCAAAATCTTATTGTTGAACATCATATGCAGAATGTTGTTCTTTTTCTATGCATCATTTCTGACACAAATTCCATGCTCCAGAAAACAGACACTATGGGCAGAACAGGAGAAGGCCAAGAGCTCAGAAGGATAGAAGGGAAGCACATGAAGAGCCTTTAAAATTGTACCCTTGTTACGTATACTTAAATGCTAATGAGGTATCTTTAGGGTCTAAAGATTAAAATGAGACACTGAAATGCTTAAAATAATATCACCAATTTGGGAGAAGATGTCCAGAAGATCATCTAGATGGCATTTCCTCACCAAAATGTGAGGGAGTCTTGACACTGGCCTGGAGTTGGAGGGGGAAGGACTGTGTACAATATGTAGTCACTAAAGTATAGCTTTGGACTCAGTCCTTGTCTCAAACGTGCTATTTGCCAAATACCTACTTCCACACTATTTTTGTTGTATCTGAACATTTGCATGATCAATGATTCTATGATTAATAGATTGTCATCATATCAAATAAATTCTGTTTCTGCTTTACTCTCTTACCAACAGATTTCTTGATCTCACAAAAGTAGCAATATTTATAGTGTGGAAATTTAGGAATTGTTATACAATTGTCATAGATAAGAGAGAAGACACAGTGAAGATTATGATTAATTGAGAAATCACAATCTTAAAAATTTTTTTCACATTCTTTAGTTATATGTTTAGAAAGCAGTTAAAGTGACATGTGACAGAATTACTGGTCATAAGCAGAAAGATAATGGGATGTTTTCATTATTCTCCTTCAGCCAAACTCCATAAAAGAGGAGAGGTTTTATAACTGCCTTGGCATTTATTTATGCAAGATGTTCCAACAAGGTAGAATGGCTGCTCTCACATTGAAAAGAATGCTTTAACAAATGTCTTAATATAGTGCTTTTCAGATGACATATACTTAATAACATCCAATGGTTGCTTGCACAGAAAGTAGTTTCCTGAAACCAGCTGTAGAAGAAATCAAAATGATATTCTTTCAGAGTGCATATGTTTCTTATGATATCTATTGTGAAGGCTCTACTAATCATTCTCCTCTAGGAAAGATGTTGAACAAAGTGTATATTCAATGAAAGTGAAGATCCAGGTGGAAATTCAGAAATGTTATTTATTTTTATCTTGAATGCCAATTGCATTGATCTATTGCCATATATCTAGATCCAAGGACTAAGGATTTTTTTCCAACTGATTTTGTGAAGCAGCATGTACATGCAAATATAAATAAAAATATAAGTGGAAGCAATCATGTTAACTGTGTGAAAATAGTATTTTCTTTTATCAGTACAAAATTATTTAATTTGTGAATTGCCTCAGTGAAATTTCATCTATACCAGTCTTCAAGTTCTGCAGCTAGCATGGAGATAGGTCTTTACCTTGGTCATTTACTATAGGAAAAAAAATAGCTTAATAAATTAGTTATAGCATCACCATCTACAGTGCCTACTGACAGAGTTCGATGAAAATATCTTGTTTCTTTCACTGACCTCAGACGAGAATGAGCATCTATCTTTTAAAATTTCAATTTCATTTATTTAAATAATATGCTAAATGAATGCTAATTTACTCAGATTCAATTTTCAAACTTGCACACACTAATTTATAAAAGAAAGTTCAGTAACTCATTAATTACAAAATATAAACATTTGATTTACATAATTACATTTGCCAATTAACTACATCAATTGTAAAACATTGCTTTATTTTATTTTATTTATTTATTTATTTTTTTTGTGAGGGAGATCAGCCCTGAGCTAACATCCGTGCTAATCCTCCTCTTTTTGCTGAGAAAGACCGGCTCTGAGCTAACATCTATTGCCAATCCTCCTCCTTTTTTTTCTTCCCCAAAGCCCCAGTAGATAGTTGTATGTCATAGTTGCACATCCTTCTAGGTGCTGTATGTGGGACGCAGCCTCAGGATGGCCAGAGAAGCGGTGTGTTGGTGCGCGCCCGGGATCCGAACCCGGGCCGCCAGCAGCGGAGCACGCGCACTTAACCGCTAAGCCACCGGGCCGGCCGGTTGCTTTATTTTAAAGATTTTATTTATTTATTTTATTTTTTCCCCCCAAAGCCCCAGTAGATAGTTGTATGTCATAGCTGCACATCCTTCTAGTTGCTGTATGTGGGACTCGGCCTCAGGATGGACGGAGAAGTGGTGCCTCGATGCACACCCGGGATCCGAACCCGGGCCACCAGCATTGCAGCGCGCGCACTTAACCACCAAGCCACAGGGCCGGCCCTATTTTAAAAATTTAACATACAGATGTGTCAAAACAAGTTGAGACACTTTTTGCCTTCTTTAAGCATTGTATTATCACCATCATAGCAACCAACAAAGTATCATATTTGAGCATCCATATGATATTGCAAATTTACAATAGAGTTACTGCACAAAGAAGTTATTGACAGTGCTAAGAAATTAGTGCATTTTATGCCAAACTTTAAAAACTTAATCATTAAATTGTTTTGAAAAATAATTAATTTTTAAATAATGTTTTATTTTTTCTGTTTCCTAGGTGTTCATCCTCCGATGGTGAGATTTGGATTTAGCCTCTGGTTAGGCCTAATTTTGATTTTGTTACTTGCTCATTTGGCATTTTCCAAAATATGAATTCATCATATCCTTTGTACAGAATCAAAAAAATTGGATTTCTGAGCCTGGAGAAACAAGAGTGGTGACTTTGAGAAGATGATAAGCTTTGCTCACTCTCACCTATTCCATCACATCTCGCCCTACACTGCCATTGGGAAATGTGAAAAGAGAAGAGTGGCAAAGAAAGTAAGTAAGCCTTATCAGCTATATCCTTCTCTGACATACACACATATATAGCTTTAAACAGCAAAGATAATCCACACATCATTACAAATAATCTAGATATGTTAATTGGAAGAGGGAAATTTTGTTTCAGACTTTGAGAGATCAGTACCTCTGAAGAAAGACAAGCATAAGGTATGTGTACATCCTAATCAAATGTAGCCAAGGGCAATTTGGCTCTTTTACATCCCAATAGTCTGATTTAACCCCATCAGATTTATTTATATACCATTAGTCTTATTTAACCCCAGAACAGCACTGCATATGGTCAACTTTTCAATTTAATATGTAGCACTAAATAACAAAATACATTAATCAAAATTAGCCTATAGAGTAGTCTGAGCATGAAATTTCTTTAACAGAACAAACTCAGAATATATCAACTGATATGATTGATGGCAAAACCGAGTCTCTGAGAATACCATTTTTTTTTAGTGTATAACAGTGTAGATTTTAAATATAATACACACACATACACACAAGTACAACTGGTGCAATACTATGAAAGCTTTGTGAAAATTATAGTCATCACAGTTGACATACACCATCTGGTCCCCTGGGTAGAGGCTAGTTAGGTATCTCTGAATCAAAAGGAGGCCTCTGAAAGGATTAGGGAGAGGGTGTGGGGAGAGATGAACACATCATAGTGCATCACTGGTGAGTAGATGTTCTGTTTCTCACCAACTAATTATCTAAAAGCATTTAAGAGCAAAAAGAATTATTATTCTTTATTGATCGTCTCCCTTTCTGTCCATCTTATCCCCCTCATCCCCAGCTTTCTTTTGACATTTTCTAATGCTACATTCCTTTTCTCCCCAATAAAATTTTATATCAGACTACCAACCAGTACAAACTCTAAAACTCAAACTGTTCAATTCAACATATTAAGATTTTTCAATAATAAATGAGCAGCTAATTTTTGAGCTCTTAGGCTGTAAACATTTTACATGCAGTGTCTACATATTTAATTCTCATCAAGGTCAACTGAAATATGTTTTCTTTAAAACAACAAAAAAGTACTCTTTGCTGCAATTCTCAGTCTTCATCTTGATTATTATTAAACCTGGCAAACTATTTACAATGTATTCAAATTCTCCGTTCAAACCTTTGCCAAGAACATCAGAACTGGAATGATAACCCTGGAGCTATGACAGAAAATTGTGGAACTTCAGGTTTGGAATTTATTGATCCAACCTCCTTATTTACAGATGAATAAATTGAGGGTCAAAATGGTTTGCCCAAGGTCACACCATTAGCTAATTGGGACATTCTGAACTAGGATCCATTTTGTGCAGATTCTATTATATACCACAGCCTCTCAGCAAATATTAATTAATATCATCACAAACCTTCATTTTGAAAACAAAAAATACATTTCTACACCTGGGAAGATAATAAATTGATTATTCTTGCCTTTCTTTCTCCTATCAAAACATTGGTTAATCATTATGTAGTCATAACACAAATGATTTTTAAAATGAAAAATTATTTTTAAACTAAAACTATAGGAGACAGGCTTACTCTTTTTCATTTAGTTTATGGTTTTAGCGAATTCCTCAAATCACAGTTCTTTTGACACTCCAAAGTTAATTGAAAATCATCCATATGTGCATACACATTTTAAGATCATTAGGAGTTCACACAGGAAAGGTACAATGACAGAAGATTCCAGGTAACTAGATGCAAAGCATAGATCTGAAATGAATAAAATTATATCATGGCCCATATACTTTCTTTTGCATTAGCAACCAGTTCAAAGAGTTAGCACATACACAATAGACATAAAATCAAACATTAAGTAGGATTAAAGATGATTTTGAAAGAGACCATATTTAGAGACGGAAACTGTTTTATCTATTCTAAAGCCACAGAGGGCAAAAAATCAAAAGCTGTTCTGCTAACTTATGCCAAGCATTACTCCATCTAATTTGTTTGATCTGCACATACTGTAAGATATGAGTCAATACATGATCTTCCGGACTCTTAGGCTTATTGCTTATGGTCTTCAGTAGGATTAGGCCAAGGATTTTGTTATAGTCACCTCTATTTATTCATGCATCAAATGGTACATTGAATGCCTACTATGAGTCAGACAGTGCTGCAGATGCTAGAGATAAATGGTGAGTAAAAACAATCTCTTAACTCATGGTTTAGATGAGAGACAGATACTGTAAAATTAGCTCTCAAATAGATATAAAATTGGAACTGTAACAGGTGTTAGGAAGAAAGTTGCATGGTGCTATGAGAGATTAAGTAGGGAATTCCCTGATTCTCTACTCTCCCACCTCTGTCTCAGACACAATCATCAATGGTGTTTAACCAAAGAGGATGAATGGGCTTAAAGACAAGTTTAAGGAATTTCTGAAAAATTGAGCCTCTAAAGATGAGTTCATAAAAAATGGGTGAAAATATAGAGAGAAATGGGACCCAGTTCTAAACATTTGTTAACTCTGTTTCTATTCTTTAATTCTGCTCTGCTGCTTGCTAATCTCTGTTGAAGGCTTTTTCCAGATTGAATTCACATTTTTCCCTGTGTCTTTTTCTTTGCTGATATTTTCTTTAGAGAGGATTCATGCATCCCACACCTTTAAGTGAAGATAGAAAGCCTGAGCATTTTCTTTCATATGATACTTGCATTCTTAACATCAAAGCACTTCAACAGAGCAAAAATTGTGTTTGCTGGAAAACCCCCAGCCTCAGAACAGCGGTGGGTGCCTATTAAGCTGGTGTTTTTCCTGAAGCAGACTTCAGGGCTAATCAGTTATTCTGAGAAATATGGTACCTGTGTGGTCTCTTCCACTTTTCAGCTTTGATATGGGCTTAGGTTTAAAAAGAATAAGTCTGTGACTTGCATGTGTGTGCATGTGTGTGTGTGTCTTTGTGTAATTAGACATTTGAAAAATATTCCTCTTTTTAATATCAAAATTTTATACAGTTGGAATAAATTAACCTTTGTTCAATGATTTATCAAAGATAACTTTTTTGATATTAAAACTTCAGCTTTGGTAACATGGTTTTCTTCTGAAATCTAATTTACAAATTTATACTATTATTTTCAAAACATGTGCTATTTATTATTTAATTTTAGGTATTTTTCATTTCCACTCAATATATAACAACTTTATACCATCTGATTGCATTTCAGGCAAACTGTCTGTTAAAATGAAACCTCATGTAATAATGGTGCATTAGACAGAATCATAGACTTGCCTAAATTTTGCCCATAAGAAAGCTTATTTTGTCAAATATTAAAAGAACTGTTTCCTATTCATGTAGATTTATCCTAGAAGTTATCAGTTTATAACAAAACATATTAGAATGCATTTAGGGATTTTAATACTAGTAATCTTACAAGATCAGTTTTCCCAGATGTTAAGCAATGTATGTTACTGATTTTAAAAAGTCACAGTTGTCATATTGGACACCATCCGTTATGGTCATTGTCTTTCCTGCAACTTATTTTATCAGTAAGCAGTTATCTAATAAATGTGGTGTGCTTAGTTTAGAAACACACCTATGAAGAATTAAAAATTGTTTCTATTTGCAATAACAGCATGTGAAAAGACTTTGCCAGACTTTCGAATAATTTCTACAAATGCTGAAAGCACCCACAGAGATACTGAACTTTAAGAGTTGAAATTCCTTTGAAAGTATAGTCTACTAAATTCCAATGTGACATTTTTCACTTCATTTGTATGTTATCAGGTGAGCTAAATATTAACTGCAAGAAAAAAACTGCTTTCCAGTAAGTTTCAGGTAAGAGTTCTTGTTATTGTAATTCTAGAGCATGTGTTTGCTTTCTAAACAGTCACCCTTTAAATTCTGTATCTCCAGGGAATTGTTTTCTAATTATTTAGTGTATTGATGGTCCCCCTGCATCCGCCATAGCCTGTATTTCTTCACAGATGGGTGAAAAATGTTCTTCTCTTTAGTGCGGTGTAATCCTTTAAGAAGACCAGAGGGGACAGTATTCTGGGGTTTAAACAGAAGCTGTTCTCCCTTTAATCACTTAATATAAGTGCATGATGTCTTTAACCTTTGCGATCCACAGTATTTGATTAGTACTAAAACTGCATTTGATACATGTGTTTTATTTTTCATTTTTATTTTGTTTGCACAACATTATGCTAAACTTAATTTAGTTGACATCAGCAACATTTCTAGATGTGGCTCTCTTTGGCTGACTTTCAGTCTCGGGGGCTATATAAAAAAATATATAAATTATTAAGTTTAGCATCATTGAAAACATGTGCATCTGTGTAAAAATGTCATACATTAAGTGGCTACCATCTGTGGCTATGGTAATATAAATCCATAGACGTGCACAATCCTGTGTATCGATTCAAATAAACAAAATCCAGTTGGATACATAACCTGGCATTGTGGTTTGGGAAGCTACCATTTTATTTTGTCGAACATCAAATCAGAAGAGTAATAGCATACACACATTGTTTTGGTCAGTTGGCGCTTTCTTCCTCTGATGAGCGTGATCCACACTTGATCAGTCTTTGTTGATTAGTTCCAAAATCACTAATTGGATGTTTGGACCGATAGCAACAAAGACCTTTTCCACATTTCAACATTGGTCATCATTAGAAAATATACTTCAGTTGTATTCATTTTATACTAAAGTGGTTGCACTGTTTTATTAGTTGTACCTAGGGTGACCTCTCTAGCATCATTCAATAGGGAAGGGGAGAAACAAATGACAATAAAGAGAAAGATGCTCTTTAATTTTAGTCTGGTGAGAGTGAGATGATTGTTCCTCTTTTAATTCTTTTAATTTAACATCTGTCCTTTATAATGATGATTAAAGTGGTTATTTCTACATATAAACCCCAAATCAAGTACTCTAAGGACTGGTCAGACTATGCACATATACACATCTTCCTATGATTCTTATTTGGCCTTTTCATATGACAATAATTTTGTAATATTTTTTTCCTACAGAAAGAATTGGAAAAAAATCAGTCTTTTCTCGATCAAAGTTATTTAAAATTTGTATTTTATCATTGGTAATTTAGAAAAGGTCCTTCAGCTTTATAACTTGTTGTGGCCAAGATCATATAAACATTTAGGAATGTCAAATTTGCAGGAAATTCTAATACGTTTTTTCATATAAAAGCTGTGAAGTTTCAGGACATTTCAGATTTTCTTTAACAGTGAGTAATAACCACTCTCAATAGTAACTACTCCTGCACTCGTTAGCTAGGGCCTTGAAAGGTGCCTGTGCAAATCACAGGCCTTGAAGCAGAAGCTTCATTAGTTTCATGTTGCATCTACCTGTGTAAAGACCCTATGAAATAGGTGTTATTGTTATTCATATACTAGAAATAAGGACACCGAGGCTTAGAAGTATCAAGAGATTGCCCGCTAATATCGCAGAGTGAGTAATCTGGAGCATCTTGGATTCAGGGCCAATTTGTTTAATCTTATATGTACCATTTTTTTTCTCCTCCAGTTGTCTACACTTCTTTAACTATAGTGCTGTGACTTCTATTTACTTATAGGCCTTCAAAACTTAGGCTAAACTAGTATTTATTTTTACTCTGTCTAGATACCACAAGGTGATAGTTGCATATGCCTGTTATCAAGCCAGGCTAATATATTCAGCCATTCATTCATCAAATATTTATTTGGCACCTACTATATGTTTACATTCTCCTAGACTCTGGAAAGATAAAGATGAGTGAGAGAGATATGGTCCTTGCTTTCAAAGGTCTTATAGTGTAGTGAAAATAATGTTGGGAGATTACAGACAGGCAATTAAATGAGAAATCAAGATATGTGTTCTGGGACACAATTCAATAGACAAGGAAGACTGATAAATGGAGAAAAGTCAATATCATAAAGAAGTGTAAGACCTAGCCAGTAAAATAGAGGATAGATGAATGAGAGCGTTCTAACTCCCAGAAACCAATATGTGAGGACCCTTTTGTTGTGGTGTTTCTTTGCCTCGGAATGTCCTTTGCCAAAAGGTGCCTAAGCAAACACTCTTTCATTTGTCAAGGACCAGTAAAAATGTTGTCTCTTATGAAGCCTTTTATGACTCTGCCAAGCAATTAGTTTTCTTGATGTAGGTGTTTCCTCATTTATACATGGAGACAATAACTGCCTTTGATGAAATTTTGGCACAACACTTGCCATGAACTAGTCATTAAATTATCATTTATTACTACTATTCTGTGATCTCACCCTTTTCAGTGATCAATTGTAGCATTCACAGAATTGTATGCTTTAATAATAATCATTAGTTAGCTAATTAGTTTGCCATTTATAGAGTTGTCTACAAAAGACAAAGTTATTCTAGGGCATGGCTGAGTGCCCGAATAGTGCCACCTGGGTAGGAGTCCCAAAGAAACACAAATTGTTCATTTAAGATAAAAGGGCATTCAATTATTCTTCTTTGATTGTTTCCTGCATAAAAAATAGAGAATTTGTGAAGGGATATATCCTTTAATTGGATAAAAGAAGAAGTCTCTAGACTTGTTCTCTACACTTTTCTGACTGAACACTTCTTTGAGTGAAAACTATCTGAATGTTTCCCCACATGTATGTTTATTTATTTATAAATGATGTACATTTACGACTGTACTAATACATTATGCACATTATAAAACATTCATAAAATAAGAATTAGGAATAAAATAATTATTAAATAAACAACATTTCAATGTACTTTTCACTTTTTCATTAAAAGTATACCATTAACTATCTTTGATATGACTCTATATTTCAAATAGTCTTGAAAATTTTGGATATTTTTATATGATTTCTTGGCATATCTGATGAGATCATCATTGATTCTACTTCATGATGCATAGTTCAAAAAATCTGTACTTGGGGAAGATGTGTCAGCTCTGCCTCTTTTTTTTTGTATTTCATTTGTGTTTTTATTAGTGGTATAATCTTCAACCTGAGCTTTAACAGAAAATAATTTAATTGTTTATTTATTTTCGATAAAGATTAATATACATAAAAGTTGGAATACTGTATTCCTGTTATAAGCAAGCCAGAGTTGTTTACCTACTTTGGAGACCAATGTCCTAGAATTGTATTTACCATCTGTAATTAGGCACTATATTATGAGATTGTAAAGCAATTTTTATCACTCAGGAGGCATGTTTAAAATATGGGAATTCCCAGGTCCCAACTACCATAGATTGGATTCAATAGGTCCTGGGTGGGCTCCATGATATTCATTTTTAATGTACTCTCCAAGTGATTCTGAAACACACTTAAAATTGAGAAGTAAAAGACATAGATTCTCGAATTGTCTATGCACTAATTTTGGAAAATCTCCTCTCTGCTTCTTAATCATGGTTAATTGTAGAACTGTTAAATAGAATATGGCCCATGTTCACATCTTGAGTGGTAGCAAGCAAGGGGTGTACAGCTTAGAAGGTCAAATCCTCTGTATACTCAGGCATATGTGGTGAAAAACCCTAGGGGAAAGAGTTTGTAGTGGCAACTGCCAGAGAAAAGAACATAGATTGTTCTTTAGAACCCATAGAGAAAAAGAAAAGAAAAAGAAAGAAATCTAGGAGCTCTTTGGGGCCTGAAGAAGTTTCTACTACTAAAGAGCAGAATTGGTTATATTGGCTTCTCTGATAATGGCCTCAATGAATCAGAGATGAGTGGACACTGATGATATTTTATTCATGTTTGTATTTCAAGTACTTTGTTCATACCTGGTACATATTAATAGTCAATATAGAATGGAAGACGTTTTGATTTGCTCAGCAATACATTACCAATTCTATAGTTATTCTCTATCATATAGTAATTATATGTGAGTTCAATTTATTTCATAGATGCAATATATCTAGTAAAAGTAGTTAGATTAAAATATCTATTTTCAAATAAGATGCCTAATAGAAGTATAGAGAGTCACAACTCATGCACCCACACACATGCATACACTCACAAGAAAGCTATTCCAGACTGTAGAAGTCTTTCAGTGATGTGAAAATGATCAAAATATATGCTTATCATTGGAGAGATAGTAATACTGGTGGAATATTTACATAATTCTATAATTATGCATGCAAAGTATCTCACATTACACCTAGCAATATGGTTTAACCATTTAACAGGAAATTTGTGGAAGAAAAATAAATAAAAATTACTGTAAAGTACTTTGAATGATAAATTATTCATACATAAAGAAAGAACACACTCAAAGTCTCCCACAATTGCCTCACAGGATTTTTTTCATCAATATTATTCCAATTTTGTCAATAGGGAATTTCAAATCAACAAGGCTTAAATATGTTATCTGCTATGTCATTAGCAAATTGTCAGTAATTCCTCTAAATATATTTGTTTGCTTCTAGCTTTAATAATAAGAAATCTATGTTTTTACTTTTTAAATTTACTTTATGTCATCTTATTCTTTCAGGTGTTCTGTTCTTTATATTCACAACTGGTAACATATCCTAGATGTTCTGAGTCAGGTCTGGACACCATGTGTTGTGGCTATGCACCTAAACAATTCACTCTTTTAGTGACACTTTGGTTTCTTGGCCTATATCAACAAGCCAGCCTGGAAACATTTCAATAAAACATACATATGGGTGTCAGAGTTTCAGGATCCATTTTTTTTCTCTCCAGACAAAGTTCTATTCCTAAATTTATGTTTAATTTACCATTATGTTATTTCTGGCCACACTTCTTCCCCTGAAAAGAAACAAAAAATGTTTATTGGTACGCTGTCTTCCCTCATTTTGATTCACACTTTATGAATGGCTCAAGTCAGAGAAAAAAAATAATGGTTTTGGATTCAAAAAGCCTGAGATTATACCTCAGTTCTGCGCCTTGCTTACTGTGTAACTTTGGACAACTCATTTAACCTCTCTGGGTTTTAGCTTTCTTGTGTGTAAAATTATGATTACAGTAACACCTGCCTTAGCTACATCATTTTCTTGGTAGAAGGAATAAAAAGATAATTGGTATATATGGATTTTGTAACATCTAAAGAAGACTACAGATTTAAAATTAGTGTTTTACTTTTGCCTGATAAAGAGTCAGTGCTGTTTGAAAGACAACTATTGAGATGGTGTTGACAGAGAATGAAAGGAACTTTCTGCTTCTTTGATCCAACCAGAGTGATCACTTAAACCCATGGTATAGTCAGTTGGTTCAGGTCAGAGAGGCCAGGACTCGATTATAGAGACTCATGTTACACAAACTGTAGGACAAAGAATTCAACAGAAAACTGGGTGAGAGCAGTGAAGAAGTTGGACCAGCAAACTGCACTTTTTTTTTTTTTTACAAGGGTCAGGGTCAGGTAAAAAAGTGATTGGGGGAGTCCAAAGGGCCTTGGCCTCAGATCTTTTCAAGCAGACCTGCACTCCAATATCATGACCCTAACAGAGAAACAGACAAAACTAGCATGGACCCCATTGGACCATTAGACAAGGAATGATGAGTCCATATCTAAACTGCCCATTGTTCAACCAGGCAATTTCATTATGGACAGTAGATGCCCATGTTAGGGAGAGAGGAAAATATGAGTAAAAAACTCAAAAAATATAATTAAAATGCAAACTAAATTGCAAAAGGAGAAAAATAGAAATTCAGATAACACTCTATTATTTGAAGTAGAAACTGCATCCTTTTAAAGGTTAAGACTCCAACATACCCTCACTTTACAGCTGGGAAAACCAAGCCTTGAGAGGCTAGATCATAGGCCAAAGTTCACATACTGATCAGGATTTGAATATGGTTTTGTCTTCTGTCAAACCCTGTGTTCTTGAACCCTACATCATACCATCCAAGATGGTTGTCAAGATGTTCTCATCTGGTGGTCACCGACGATAGTTTATTATGTTTAGTGCTCTCAAAATATAAGCAAATATAAAATAGGTTAGTATATAATACCTCAATTTTTCATATTATGGTCACTCACATGAAATGTATACACATACACATACAGAAAAATCAGACGTCTCATGTAAAATGTCAAATAACGTTATGCGTATCTTTAGGAGAAAGCAGGAGGGAAAATCTATATTGAAAACTTAGCAATCAATGTTGTGAATAGCACAAAAAAAGTGAAGAAATAATAGCATTGACTTAAATGTCCAATTCTCCTTTTATGAAAGCCACATTCAACTGGGATTATTTTATGCCACTCAAATTCATCACATGTGGGTTAATAGCCATCAAGCGAGACATTTCTAAAGGCAAAGCACAGAAGCAAACATAATAATCATTACAGATAATAAAACTGCCAAAAGTTGCAGGGAGGTTTAGAAGTCCCCAATCAAATTTAGCTGTCGGTTCTCAAGATGTGTACATTACTTGTCCAATTATCCTAATATGTACTCTCATTTATAGAATATACACCCTTAAAACTAAAAAAAACCATCTGAAAGTCTTTATCTCTCAAATTTATTTTGATACCACATCCCCCCGAGAAGCTAAACATTTCCTTGTGTTTATACTTTTGACAGTGAGTTGACATTTTATTTAAACAAAGCTCTTTTCTAAGTAGCTAAAGATAAAATTGGAATTTTGTATTTAAATTTCAAATTACGTTAACGGAAAAAAAGTACCTGAGGTGAGTGTCTGGAGATGTGTAGAAACTAACCATTCCAGTACAAAGCGTGTATTAATAAAAAAGACTTCTCTCTCTCTTTCTCTCTCTGTTTCTGTCTCTTTCTGTGTACGTGTGCCTACTAATGGCTAAAGGTTAAACTGATCTGTCATTGCCATTTTATTTTCTTTTCCACTGACTTTTTTTTAAGATGAATTCAGGCGATTCACTTTTCTGTGTATGAAGGATCTGAGCTGTCATAAAGACATGGACAGAATTAATTGATTCATTCAAAGCTTAATTTGAGAAAAATTTCATCTTCTCATCCTTGACTAATCATGGCACAAGCAACCCGCCTCTCTGCCTCACAGAAAGGAAGGCATTGTGCTGCATTTCAGCCTCTAGTGGCGCTCCTGCCCGGGGCTACGTCATCAGTGAGGAATGTGACCCTGGCCTAGGGGCTAGGAGCTAACTATAAATTTGCACTTCTGCTGCCTCTGCCATGCTGTTCAGGGGAGTTTCCTTATACTAAGGAAATGATAAGTGAGAAAAGGGCTGGTGAAAATGTCATGATCTCTTAAAAATTATTTATGGGTCAACAGATTTTTGCCTAACTTCTTGATAGCACTTTGTAAAGGAAGCTGTGTCATTTATTTAGAAGCACACTAGTGCTATTGCTTTTCATTTCCATAAAAATCACACAAACTGGACTATTTATAGAATTGCCAGGTATAGAGCTTAAAAGAAATCTAAAAATAGTTTTATCTTTATTTTTATTTTATAGGTGAGGGAACTGAAGTCCAGAGAATTTAAATAACTTTTCTTAATACCCGCAGCCATCTAGAGGGAGAACAAACACTGGAATCCTGGTGGGTGACTCCCAGCACTGTATTCCTTACTCTATGGCACAATTCTTCATGGATAAATGCTAGTTCACCTTGTAACTTAAAGTACATCACTTCACGTGTTAGTAGAAATATGGAATGGGAATGTTATAGCTGAAAGTAATTATGAAGTTCATCTAGTGGAATTTCTTAACTTGCAAATAAGAAAAGGCCCAGAAAATTTGTGTAAAGTAACAGCAAAGTTGCCTAAAGTAACAGTGATAGACGTGGAACTAGAATGTGCATATTTTAACCATGAGTCCAGTTTTGGCTATATCATTGTTTAGTATATCATTTTGTTCACACATTAACAAAAACCTTGTCACACCTATGCTCCTCTCTTCTCCTCTTTTTTCCTGTACCCTACCTTTTCCCCTGCCCCAAATCATTATTTGAGTGTCATAGAGACTGTATTATTTGAGTAATAATAATTTCTTAAATAATCCCCAAATTTCTGTCCCTTAACACAATTAATTATTGCTTATATATCAATTAGCCTGATACAGTTGTCCCCAGTCTGTGGGTGACTTTATTTCATGGGGACATTTAGGGAATCAGGCTTTTTCTATCCTGTGGCTCCTTCATCCCCTAAAGCCTGGAGTTCTTTGCATCCAGCTGGTAGAAGAGGAAGGGAAAGTGGAGATGACACACCCTTTTTAAATGGTTTGGCCCATAAATAGCACACATCGATTCTGCGTGTGCTGCATTGGGATGAACTATCATATGTCCCCTTCTAGATGCAAGGAGGGCTGGACGGCACTTTCCAGTGATAACTCTGCATGGTAAATGGAAGAACACAGATTTTGACAGACAGCTAGCCATCTCTGCTGCAAGACTGCATAAGTAAAGTGCTTCAATATTCTTGAATTTTGACTTTGCCTACAAATGAGTCATTCCAAAAATTGCCTCCTGAAGGACACATAGCAGACTTTGGGCTCACATTCAGGCTTTGGACCTTATAACATAAACTTTCTAAAACAGTTCTGCTTGCTCTGGTTTTTGTTTCAGTATAATTGGAACATGAATGAAAAAAATTCATTATTTTATGTTAAAGATAATCACCGTCTACCTATAACTAGCAATTTATATGATGGGCCCCTCATTATACCACAGACAGCTGTTACATTTAGCTAGTTCTCATACAGACTCAATCACGTCGTCTTAAATACACAAATTCACGTGTTCAACTACAGCATAATAAAAAAAGACCCCTCCAAGCAATAAGTAGAACATGAGTTTCCATGTTTCTGCAAAGTGAAGGGCAAATGACCTTTATACAAGGCATCAGCTTCTTTTTTTAACATCGTAGAAATGATGGAACTGGACTG
The DNA here is from genome assembly GCF_057802395.1 of Ceratotherium simum simum. Taxonomy (NCBI): domain Eukaryota; kingdom Metazoa; phylum Chordata; class Mammalia; order Perissodactyla; family Rhinocerotidae; genus Ceratotherium; species Ceratotherium simum. Next base: position 30,450,053 of record NC_141900.1, read on the forward strand.
ATTTTGTGTATCTCCATTTTGCATACACAGTGTTGCACCAGGGGGAGACTGTTCATCATCAGTAGCAGCAGCAGCAATACCTGGATTTATGTGAGTCTGCATAAGTCAAACTACTGTAGGTAATACAGAAGGGAAGTTGAAAAAAGCTCTTGTATCCTCTTCAGATGAGACAATTAGTTGTAAAAGCTTGCAGAGGTTGAACTGTAGTAACACGGAGTAGCACAATAGGATCTCATCCTAACATTCCTGTTGGGCTGAGGATAGCACTTCACAAATAGATCTCATGGTTTTGTGTTAGAGAGATGCACAGCATCCTACCAGAAACTTTCGTGGTTATAATCCATGATATAGAGAAGTGTTTGCAAAATTGATCCTATCATAATCCAAAAGTAGTAATTAAGGAGATTGTTTATTTTAGTAAAAATTCAAAGAAATATACACTAGAGAAAATAATGATTTAACTCTCAGCTGATGTTCATTGACTGTTTTCCAAATTTAGAGCAAAAAAAGAATGTAAACAATACCAATACTGCCCTGGTCTGTTTAGGCAGTTTAGTTCTCTGGTTCTAACATAAAGAGGATACAGCTGCTTTTCATGAAGTCACACTCTTTGATTTGTAAGTTACCGCAGCATCCTTAACTCCTTATGATCATATGTTATTGTTTATAACACAAACACCTGAACCAATTTATAGAAATTAAATGGTACAGCAGCTACTGGTTTAGGAATTCTCTGTGCTTATAAGAAATACTAAATTAAAAGACCATTTTCCTATAGTTTATAGTCACCCTCCTACTCAGTAATCATTATCTTAATATTTCAAATTAATCTACTTGATCACATGAAGTAAATTTAGAAATAGATGTAGTCAGTCTAATTCACTGTGTATCTTGAACTAGCTAGGTAGAATAACATTTTTCTAGTAATCAGAATTTTTTATGCTAGAAATCAGGATATAGAAATTTTATTTATTTGGTTTTAATACCTGGCTAAAGAAAGATACTGATTTTCTAAATCATTCGCTGTGTACCTACAACTCAAGCTAGTACATTCCACAATTCTTGAACAGAGAATTTTTATGTATACTCAGAGATAAAGTTTCTCCCTTTATTATTTCCCTAGATTTTCTTACTCTTAAAGGTCAAATTCAAAAGATTTGCTTTACGCTAAGTTTAATTTTAATGTTTCCCAAGGCTTAAATCACTCAAGGTATAACTTGAGGTGCTGCAGGATATTTTTTCAGGTGCCTTTTTGGATAATTATAAATAAGAAGAGATGGGCCATGTATATTGAGCTAGAAAGAATATTAAGGTATCGATAACTTATCTTTATTTAAAGGAAAGAAATGAAACTTTCGGGGGCTGGCCCTGTGGCGTATCGGTCAAGTGCGTGTGCTCTGCTGCTGGCGGTGCGGGTTCGGATCCCGGGCGCGAACCGATGCACCGCTTCTCAAGCCATGCTGTGGCGGCGTCCCACATAAAGTGGAGGAAGATGGGCATGGATGTTAGCTCAGGGCCAGTCTTCCTCAGCAAAAAAAGGAGGATTGGCATGGATGTTAGCTCAGGGCTGATCTTCCTCACCAAAAGAAAAAGAAATGAAACTTTCTGTTCGAGCCTAGAAGGAGATAGAGCTAATAAATATTTGTTGAAGGAATAGCAAAAAAAAAAAAAAAGAACAAAAGAGTGATTTGGGAGAAAACAAGAAAAACTAAAAATAAAATCAATGGTAACCCCAGGACTTAATGGTATTTTAATCTACACCCAATCAAATCTTTTTCTATGTACATATGCACAAATATATATATATTAATTTGTTTTTTAATATAAAATTATGTTCATATATACCAATATATACTAGGTTTTCACTCAAAAATGTATAAAACAATTATTTCCTAATGAATGTCTACTTCAAATTGTTTTTAAAACTCTATGATATTCCATTTATGGCTATAAAGTAATTATTCATTCAATCCTGCATTGTTGGACATTAAGTAGTTTCCATTTTTAAAATTATATATAGCATAGTTATCTTTATTAGTATAGCTAAAAGTTTGTATGTGTTCTGATTTCCTTAAAAAATTTTCCTTAAGGTAAATTCTTGAAATTGTTCTTCAAAAGACATATTATAGCTCTTAAAGGCTTTTTTTCAATTATTTTTTTTTTATTTATTTTTTTGGTGAGGAAGATCGGCCCTGAGCTAACATCCATGCTAATCCTCCTCTTTTTTTCTGAGGAAGACTGTCTCTGAGCTAACACCCATTGCCAATCCTCCTCCTTTTTTTCCCCAAAGCCCCAGTAGATAGTTGTATGTCACAGTTGCACATCCTTCTAGTTGCTGTATGTGGGACGCGGCCTCAGCATGGCCAGAGAAGCGGTGCGTCGGTGCGCGCCCAGGATCCGAACCCAGGCCGCCAGTAGCGGAGCGCGTGCACTTAACTGCTAAGCCACGGGGCCAGCCCTCAATTATTTTTTAATTGAACCAGAATATTATGATGTGGCCCTTTGGTTGTAGTTTTTTTATAGATGGAAATAGCCATGCCCAAGTGGCCCAAAAGAAGGAGCAAGGTCACTAATACGTGGAGTAAATCCCCCATCCCGTGTTACTCTATCAATAATACCTACTTTAATAATTGCGCACTATAGCTTTTCACTCTGTTTGTTTCTGATTTGTTTGAATACTTGAAATATATTTAAAAAAATGAGAAAACAGTAACAAGAAAATGAATTTCTAATTAGCCAATCATAGATTTTCACACAAGTGCTATAATATCTTCATTGTAAAGAGAGTTCTATGATATTAGAGATTATATGTATGATATATAATAATGATATTAAACATACATGTAATGATATTAAATCATTATATATAAACATATAAAATGAGTTAGAAGTTAAGGGAATTGAGGATTTCCTGGTGTTGAATTATTTAAGGGTCATATAACTACCTTTTACCCTGCAATGCTAATAAATATTGAGTGGAATAAAGCCAGCTAAGCAAGTATTCCCTAAAAGCTGAGATGTCTATCCTCTATGGCAATATTTTTAAACGGATGCTTCATTTTGATAAATACAAAAATCTCACTTCCTTTCCTCCTCACCACAAGATCCTATCCTTATCAAAGAAGATTTTGTCTGGCTTCATTTTGAGTAGTTTGTATCATGAAAACAATATATTTGTTTCCTATTCCAAATACAAAATTATTTATTGGCTATGCTTCTAAAACCACAGAATCTGTGGCATTTCCTTTTTGAGAATCACTGTTCTTGATTTTCCATTGGAAAAAGAGCAAGCTGAGTTCTTGTGGTTTGTGACTCTTCCTCTTCCTTTTCATTCTTGCCTCTTTTCCTTCCTCTTTTTCTTCTTGAACAATTCGGCCCTACAACCTTTAGGTGGGGCAGAGCACAGTAAGCAAGGTATGAGCTCGCCGGGAGGTGCAGCGTGGTGAGGGATATTAAGAGCCAAAGCAAAAAAAAAAAAAAGAATAAAATACCTAGGAATAAATTTAACCAAAGAGGTAAAAGACCTGTACATTGAAAACTGTAAAACATCGCTAAAAGGAATTGAAGAAGACACAAAGAAATGGAAAGATATTCCGTGCTCTTGGATTGGAAGAATTAACATAGTTAACATGTCCATACTTTCTAAAGCAATCTATAGGTTCAATACAATCCCTATCAAAGTTCCGACAATGTTTTTCGCAGAAGTAGAACAAAGAATCCTAAAATTTATATGGAACAACAAAAGACCTTGAATAGCCAAAAGAATCCTGAGAAAAAAGAACAAAGCTGGAGGTATCACACTCCCTGATTTCAAAATATACCACAAAGCTATAGTAACCAAAACAGCATCGTACTGGCACAAAAACAGACACACAGATCAATGGAATAGAATCGAAAGCCCAGAAGTAAACCCACACATCTATGGACAGCTAATCTTTGAAAAGGAGCCAAGAACATACAATGGAGAAAGGAAAGTCTCTTCAATAAATGGTGTTGGGAAAACTGGACAGCCACATGCAAAAGAATGAAAGTAGACCATTGTCTTATATCATACACAAAAATTAACTCAAAATGGATTAAAGACTTGAATGTAAGACCTGAAACCATGAAACTTCTACAAGAAAATATAGGCAGTACGCTCTTTGACATCAGTCTTAGCAGCACATTTTCAAGTACCATGTCTGACTAAACAGGTGAAACAATAGAAAAAATAAACAAATGGGACTACATCAAACTAAAAACCTTCAGCACAGCAAAGGAAACTATCAACAGAAGGAAAAGACAACCTAACAATTGGAGAAGATATTGGCAAATTATGTATCTGATAAGGGGTTAATCTCCAAAATATATACAGAACTCATACATCTCAACAACAAAAAAACTAAACCCAATTTAAAAATGGGCAAAAGATCTGAACAGACATTTCTCCAAAGAAGATATACAGATGACCAACAGGTGCTTTAAAAGATCTTCAACATCGCTAATTACTAGGGAAATGCAAATCAAAACTACAATGAGATATCACCTCATGCCCGTCAGAATGGCTATAATTAACAAGACAAGAAATAACAAGTGTTGGAGAGGATGTGGAGAAAGGGAACTCTCATAAACTGCTGATGGGAGTGCAAACTGGTGCAGCCACTATGGAAAACAGTATGGAGATTCCTCAAAAAATTAATAATAGAATTACTATATGATCCAGCTATACCACTGCTGGGTATTTATCCAAAGAACACGAAAACACAAATGCATAAAGATATATGCACCTCTGTGTTCATTGCAGCATTATTCACAATAGAAAAGACTCAGAAGCAACCTAGGTACCAATCAAGGGACAAATGGATAAAGAAGATATGGTATATAAACACAATGGAATAGTACTCAGTCATAAAAAAGATAAAATTTTGCTATTTGCGACAACATGGACGGAACTTCAGGGTATTATACTAAGCGAAATAAGTCAGAGGGAGAAAGTCAAAAACCATATGATCTCACTCATAAATAGAAGATAAAAACAACATCAAACAAACACTTAGAGACAGAGATTGGATTGGTGTTTACCAGAGGGGAAGTGGGGAGGGAGGAGGGTGAAACAGGTGTTTAGGCACACGTGTACAATGGTGGATGGTTATTAGTCTTCGGGTGGTGAAGATGATGTAATCTACACAAAAATCAAAATATAATGATGAAATTTATATAATGTTATAAAGCAATGTTACCTCAATGAAAACAAAAAAAAGGATAAGGCCCCTGTTTCCCAGGCTATGTGAGAGGGTAGGGGCCTAACTTTAATAAGTGTCAGTTAGCAGACACAGATGGCCTAATCATACTCCTTAACATCCTTCAGTACTTTTCTTTTAGCACGCCTCAGTGTTTAAAAGGCCTCCTGCCTTTTGTTTCAGAGGAGTAGAACTCAGGTTACACTGGGGTCTCTCCTCTACTGCTGTAGTAGTGAATAAAATCTGCCTTATAGCTTTAGGAAAAAAAAGAGCCAAAGCAGGATGAGGAAGTCATCCCTATAGAGGGGTGGGGTGACCTGGTGTGGGGCATCAGAGCTCAAGTTCTAGAAGCCAAGAGCACCCCTGTGGAGGGATTGCTTGCCTTGGAGTTTCAGAGTCCAAGTAGGGTGGGAGGATATCTATACGTGGGGTGAATGAGCATGGGGTATTAAAAACTGAACGTGGTGAAGATGGTATTTATTCTAGTGCAAGAGTTGGTAAGCATGTTGTCCATGCAAGGGATGGGTGGCCATAGTAATGAGAGATTGGTTAATATAGAGGTGAATCAAATATGTTAACGAATTAAGAATAATGGGACCCAGGTTTCATACTGTCAGAGAAGGAAGTTACAAATATGGAAATGGAGAAACCCAGAATGAACCCTGTATGTGATTGGAAGTGGGGTGTGAACTCATGAATTTCAATAACTATAGATATAGAAATGAATTTAAATGTAAATATGTAATATGTATAAATATAAATGTAATTTTTGATACAGGAATGAATATAAATGCATGTAGGTAAATATCAATGTGATTAATATGTGTGCACATGTATTTATCTATATACATATATTCTCATGGAGAGGGCCTTGGAGCAGTAACTAGCCTTCATCTTCTGTATTACTGAAAATTGAAGTCTAATAGGGACTGTTTTCTTTTTGCTTTTTTTTTTTTGCTGAGGAAGATTTGCCCTGAGCTAACATCTGTGCCAATCTTCCTCTATTTGATATGTGGGACACCACCACAGCATGGCTGACGAGTGGCATAGGTCTGTGCCCTGGATCCAAACCCGGACATCTAGACCTCTGAAGCAGAGCATATGGAACTTAACCACTACGCCACAGGGCTGGCCCCTAACAAGAACTGTTTTAGACTTCTCATTCCCTTGTTGATCTGGATAATTCTCACGGCTCCTTTAATACGAGTCTAAGCATCACCATCTTTGGGAGCTTTCTTTGACATCCTCCAGACTGAGTCAGCTGCCTGTTTCCATGCTCCCTGGGTGGACTTCTATCAGAGCATTTATTACCCTGCTTACACCATCCGTTTACTTCTCTGATTCTACACCACTATGTTCCTCCCTCATCTATTTTCTCACACAGTGCTAACATAGAATGGATGCTCGTTAAAGTTTGTTCAACACATATTTGAAGATATATGAAAGAAAGAATAGAATGCATTGCAGGTTAAAGGACATAAGTTGATACTCATGAAATCTTGGTTCATATCTTTAGGCTATAATTTACCGGTTTTGAGGCCGTAGATGCATTTCCTTATTTCCCTGAGCCTGAGTTTCCTCATCTGTAAAGTTTCAATAATAACACTTTTATCTTACTCACAGTGTGTGAATTTTATTATGGGGGGTGTAGAAGAGTAAGTATATAAAGATATATTAAGTATATACAGTAAGTATATATAGATATAAAAGTTTTTCTGAATAATTATCATCAATTTTTATTTAGATAATTATTCTAATTGACAGAAAAATTGTGACATCAATTGTCTTAGTCTGCTTGGGTGGCCATAACAAAATACCACAGACTAGGTGGCTTAAACAACAGAAATTTATTTTCTCACAGTTCTGGAGACTAGAAGTCTGAGATTAAGGTATCAGTAGGGTTGGTTTGTGGTGAAGGCATTCTTCCTGGCTTGTAGACAGCCATATTCTCACTACTGCTCATATGGCCTTTCCTCAGTGTGTGTGTGTGGTGAGTGAGCGAGCAAGCTCTCTGATCTCTTCTTATAAGGACACTAATCCTATTGGAACAGGGCCTCACTCTTATGACCTCATTTAACCCTAATTACTTTCTTAGCGGCCTCATCTCCAAATACAGCCAGCCAGTATTTAGGTCTTCAACATATGAATTTTGGAGGGGGATATGAACTTTCAGTCCATAACATCAATATTAATAGGAGCTAATTTCTTCTTTAGTTGTGTTTATTTAAAAAAAATCTATTAATTGCATAAATTTGCAGACAATGGATTGAATAAATCCAATTTCCAGACATAATTAATCAAATTTATTTTTAAAATCAATATTTGCCAAAAATTTAATTTCTGAAAATGTGTCCTACTAAAATACTCTAATAAGTTACAATGATATATATGTTCAAGAATTTTCGTTGCAATATTAAAATAGTAAGAAAAATTGGAGGCAAATTAAAGTTTCATTTCTAAGTGAAATTTTAATGTATCAATATAGTAGAATAATATGTAGCTGTTCAAAAGAATTTGGGAGATCTATATGTATTGATATGGAAATATGGACAATCTATACTTTTATTGCAAGCAACATGATTGAGGAGAAATAGCTGTATAAAGCAAAGAATTTATGTATATACAGTGGCAATACTAAAGATATGCAAGGAAATGTATGTGATATTATAAGTATATATCTTAGAAGGAGACTCTGGAATGACGGAGGAGTTAAGTGGGAGACACTTTGCTTTTTAGGCTATACTCTTCTTTAATTTTTAAATTATGTTTGCCTTAGGTATATATTATCTTTTGGATAATTTTTCAAAAGATTTTGTATAACTGGCTGGGATCAGTAAGTAGAAAAGTGTGGAAGCTATGAGTAACGCAAAGGCTATTGTATTCAGTGGCTTATTTAGATCTAACACACAGACCTATTATTAAACACGCTTTTAATAGATACAATTTTGTATCTCCACTTTGTCTGAAAGATAAAACTTGAAGTTATCCTAAGCATTGTGAAATAAAAAATTGTGAAAAATAAGAGTGCTACTAAAGGCACAGAGAAACATCAGCAATCAATATATATATGCTACATCAAAATTTATTTCTGAGTACAGGCTGTGTCGTGAATTTTCCTAGAGCATGTTGCATTGGAATATTTTAAGCTTTTAAGTGTTAGCATGCATTTTTAAATAAGCAAAAATGGATTATATGATTTCATGCTGCAAAAATAATTTCTTAAGAAAGATATTAACTATATTGCCTTGAAATTTTTACTTACTATACAAATACAATACAAATACAAAACTATACAATAGGACTATAAAGCTTCTACATTGTACTAATTTTGATTTAAAACAGGGGAAATTTTTCTTAAATTACATTTATAGCTTGTCTTTCATCAATTCATCATTAAATTGTCAAAATTCTTTTTTAGCCCCTCCCCATCAAATTCCTATATTTTTCTACAAGTGCATTACTAATACATTTTTCTACAGTATTAAGTCTGTTTAAAATTCCATGGCTTTCATCTGTTTTATTCACTCTTTCTGGTATAAATATTCTTTACCCGCTTGAATTTATATGACAGTCTATTAAACATACAGCTTTTTTTTAGAAGTGGGCTCAAGAGTTCAGTTTCAAAAAAACCTAAGACATACCCATTCCATCCTTTTTTTAAGGTTTAAATTAAAATGGCAACTTCATGTTGCAGGTGAAAATTGTAATCCCTTGGAGGTTTTTCAGCTTCAATCTAGAGAAAATTCAGTGTCCATACTTTTATAAAACTAGTTCACATTCTTACTTAATGACACACTTACTATATACTTGGTGACCTCTTTTCCTTTACTTAAGTATGGAATTAAACTATAAATGATAGCAAATATTCCTTCAATTTCTGTGGCTGTGGAAGGACCCCAGATAGCATATTTGCAGATTTTGTGGTAGTTGTGGTATCAAAAAGGATTTTGAACTTAGAATTTGCTTTAATGACATGGTTACATGAAGGGAAGGCAGTTTTCCAGTTTCAACATTGAAAGCCTAAGATACTGATTTTTGTTGTTGTTGTTCATATGTAAGAAAAGTCTTTGTATTCTAAGCCAAAGATTTGCATCAAATTAATTAGTATTGTTTAAAGTGAAGCTTAAACGTAGTCTTCTTTTTGGTATAGAAACGTTATAGACAGCAAAGGCAGATATTTTCAAAGTACATGCCATGTAGCCTTTTATCGAGTTTATATTGTGGAAATTTATGGGACTGTAAAGATTTATCTAGACATCAGTGAATAACTGAAGGCAAATAAAAAAAACCTTGTGGTTCCTTATAAGACATGTGCATTAAGCACAATGACCTTTGTGCTCTTTGAAATAAAAATAAAATAGAATCATAAAAACAATAAATGAGATAACTTTTCTACAGTTTATTTTTTTGAAAAATGATATTGAATTAATTGACTCTTTTTATCCTTTGTATTTATATCTTTTACTGCAAAGTATTTATCCTGATGGAAAATATTTCTTTAAAAATTGTAAATGTTCTGTCTACGAATTGTAAGGATTAGGGCTGAAAATGTATGAACACAATAAAAATATCCACATCACTCTCTTTGAAACATTGTCAATTTATATGACATTTAATTGAAACATATGTAATATATGTATGAATATTTATAATATAAAGTCTACAGATAAAAACTGTATTCTTTTTTTAGAAAACAAATATATGATGAATTTCACAAATTAGAGTTCTGTTTATCATTTCATTGTGAAGAAATTGTTAAAGTAAGACTTCATTACTTATAAGTGCAATTTCTCTCAGATTCTTTGTGCAATAATATGAAAGTCTTTAATTTGTGATCAAGAATCTATTTTTCCAAGGCAAATCACATTGAAAACAAAGATTAACATTGGCAATAAATATGTGCATCAAATAATTTATAAATTAAAAAATTGTTCATCACCCTCATTAATTTTGATACTAATCAACTTGGCATAGAGACATAGGAAAACATTAGTTTTTAATATTTGTTATTATAATGTATTAAATTGGTCATAGGTACAATATCGTACTGTACTTTTTTTTTTTGTGAAGAAGATTGGCCCATGAGCTAACATCTGCCAATCCTCCTCTTTCTTTGTTTTTTTTTGCTGAGGAAGACTGGCCCTGGGCTAACATCCATGCCCATCTTCCTCTACTTTATCTGGGATGCCGCCACAACATGGCTTGCCAAGCGGTGCATCGATGCGCGCCTGGGATCCGAACCAGCGAACCCCGGGCCGCTGCAGCGGAGTGTGTGCACCTTAACTGCTTGGGCCACCAGGCCAGGGCCCTGTACTGTACTTTTTATCAATTTTATACAGGACAACAACACGTATTTTCACTTAAAACTGTGACTACTTTTTTTTTTTTTTTGTGAGGGAGATCAGCCCTGAGCTAACATCCATGCTAATCCTCCTCATTTTGCTGAGAAAGACTGGCTCTGAGCTAACGTCTATTGCCAATCCTCCTCCTTTTTTTTCCCCCAAAGCCCCAGTAGATAGTTGTATGCCATAGTTGCACATCCTTCTAGTTGCTATATGTGGGACGCGGCCTCAGCATGGCTGGAGAAGCGGTGCATCAGTGCGCGCCCGGGATCCGAACCCGGGCCGCCAGTAGCGGAGCGTGTGCACTTAACCAATAAGTCACGGGGCCAGCCCTGTGACTACTTTCTTATGTACCTCTGAGCTTTTGATATGTTTGTCATACTGATAGATATTTGGGGGGTTTCTACTTTTGTTTTTCTTGTAAAACATTTGCCCATAAAAAGTCAAAACATATCCAACACACTACAGAGTTGTGGCTAAATAATTTCAACATGTCCAGATAAAAAAAGGGAAAGAAACAGTTGTCCAGATATTTTTCTACACTAAATATCAATTTTATAAGTGATGACTTTATTTTCATTTTTGCTCAGGTGTTTCTCATTAACTAAGCAGTATGTTTATGCAAAAATGGAACAAATCAGAGATCAGAGATATCTCTATCTATCTATCTATCTATTTATCTATTTATCTATTGAGAGACATGTAAGACTTGACAAAAATCTAGTGGTTCACGATGATCTAATATTTACTTCCAGTGTAAGAATCTCATCAGATAACCTGTGTTGACGCCTTCCAGACTGCAGAGTTGAACTTCTATTCTTTCTTCACGTAATCTCTTGATTCTGTTCTTTTCTTTGACCACCCACATGTTTTGGAAAATTGTTTTTCAAAGGGGCCTAGTGATCTGTTATTCTTCTGATCTTTCATTTTACCTTCTCTCTTTTTCTTATTACTTTTTGCCATCTTAAAAACTGCCATTTTTATGATGCCTTTTTTTTTATGAAAGTGGAGATGGGAGAATTATGAGATGGGTGAAGAGAGAGGAAGTCATGTGCCTCCTTTGCAACTCATTGCTGTAGGCTAAGAGGCAAACAACAACAAACTAAACCTACTTAGTGTCTTATGACCTATTTGTTACAATGCTAGTAATTCTAGAGGGCAACTGAGTTGTTCAGTTTATACAAAGCCTTACCTAGCACAGCATATTGGCCACAATATACTGTGTGAGTTTTCCATAAAGTAAAGAAAAGGAACTCCAGCACTTGTTTCAATGTTTTTACATTCAGTTTACTTCCTAAATAAGATAAAACCTTAATTTTTTAACTTTTCTTTGGAAAATGCATTTCTTGTTTCCATTGTATTTATTTCTTTTCTTATCCAAGAGTTATTCAGTATAAGAAAGAGGAAATGCTCAGTTATAAAATAGAGCCTTTCCATGTTTAATAAAAAGAAAATGTCACAATATTTTAGAAATCTTGAAATCATATATAATCTTAAGCCTTCAGAAGATAACATCTTTAAAAAAAACACATTAGTTCGTGAGATAATCCTTTTGTCTTAGAAAGATTTTGCCAACTATCATTTCACTCTCAGAATACGCAAAATACTTTTCAGAATATGATTGAAGTGCTGCCTTATTAAATAAGTGTCATCATTCGTTGCTAATTTTTAAAATGTCCTCCAATAGTTGAATATTTTGATTCAGTAAAATTATATAAAATATCTCCCATATTTAACAAGAACATTCGATGGGAGTAGGATCTACCCCACTGGAACTTATGCACAAAAATGGTCATTATTTTTAATAAAATAATTATTTGTAATAAAAGCATTATTGCTGAACTTCACATATTACCTATACTGTTTGGTAACATGTATAACTTTAATATGAATATATCTTTAAGTGTCTTTGGTGAAAAATCAAAATAAAGTAAGTAAAATTTTATAGTCCTATTTTATCCTGCTAGCATTCCAAATGGAACACTGGAAATGATTAAATATAAAAAGTCTTCCAACACCAGAATTTTACATATTTAACATACTTAGGATTTTCCCCTCTACTTAACTAACATTTTTGATCAAGTCTATTTCTAAATCCTTTGCTTCCCTTATTCCTGTTGATTATTTATTCCCAACTACCTACTCTGCCAGCCTACTATTTACTTTCTACCCCATCCTTTGGAACCCGGTTTTAAATGTAAGCAAGCTCCAGCATACATCTTATTTTCAAAAAAAAAAAAAAAAAAATCTCCTCTTAACTGCTTTAAACAAAGCCTAGTTATCTTGAACGGCAAAACTCAAATATCTTCTGTTCTGTAGTTCATTTAGTGACGTCCAATCAGCATATCTTGCTCTTCCCACCACCACTTCCAGACCACCGTACAACAAAACAGCTTTGACTATCCATCTGTATCTCTGCATCTTAATCAATTCCCTCCTTTTCACGTTGCTCACCCCCTCCATTCTCTTGAATCTGATTTTTGCCACCATGGGTCTCCTCTGTGACTTATTCAGCCTCTCTTCACTAAGCTTTTTAGAGCCCTTACAGAATCACATGTCTCTATTATGCTCAGCCAGTTTAACAATGGCATTGCTAGAACCCTAAGAATCTCTTTTCTTCACTTACTTTAAAAATCAAAACCTTGGTTATCTCTACACTATAGTTTCTGTGTTGGTAATTTTGGGCCACTCTTTGGGTTCAACACATATACATGGAATCAGTCCTCCAAGATCCTCAATGTTGACAATCTATTGAAGTATCAACAGTGTTTCAGATTATTTTTATCTTCCATAATTATGCACTACTCTCACTAAAGCAGTCAACATATCTCATTTCCTACACTGTAGAAATCGAGGTCATCCAATGTGAGATGTTTTAATATCTCTCTTCTTTTCCTCATTATCCATTCTCGAATTTTTTTTAATTAAGATTAAATTCCCTATTAATGTGCTGCGTTCCTTCTTGCTCATTTAAGTTGAATTTAATTCATTAATGATCACACTTCTTCCATGGTATTCAGATCTCCTTCTTCCTTGGCTGTTTGCTTGCTACTTTTCATGCATGCTTAATTCGCCCCCACATCAAAATGCCTTCCCTCAAACCTTCTACCTTCTCATGTAGTCATTAAACCACTCTCCTTCCTCTCAATGTCAAAGGGCACAAAGGAGTAATCTCTACTTGCCTGTTAAATTCTCTTATCCCCACTCCGCTTTCCTTTCATCTCCTCTTGCCCACTGCAACAAGCTCAACAAGAACAACAGCTTTACCCTAATCATGTGCTTTTGTCCCAGCCCTTGAAGACTTCGAGCTCAGTTCCTGTGATATTTTACACCTTCTCCTCTTTGAGGAGTTCTCCTTCAATGATATATTGGTTGTTGTTCTTATAAATCTTTTCTAGTTCTCTCACTATGCCTTTTTTCCATTTGTGTCTTCATAGGTTTATTTCCTTTCTCCACCCTAAATGTAGACACTCCCAAGATTCTGTGCTTGGCTTTTTCTTCTTTTCTCTCCAGCCCCATTACTATGTTATAGTATTTACCCCATTGTCTATATCCATCACCTTTGTCTAGATTTATTCCAACATCTCTTCTAAATTCCAGAGACACGTTACCAAATGGCTTTAAGATTATCCATCTTGGTGTGTTGTGAGCACTGAGAACTCAACCTCTGCAATTCCAAATTAATCATTAATTTCCCTGAAATGGATACTCCATTTTTGTTTTGTAAAAAAATACTGTAAGTTTCCTAAATATCTAAGAGTTGAAATCTCCAAATCATCACTCAATTCTTTCAACTACCACAATGAGCTAGCAATAAAGTCCTCTGGTAGCAGTCTTCACTACGTTTCTTACGTAGCAAGATAAAATGTTGAGATTTTATTTTTTGCACTTTTCTTTTTCTTATTTCATTACATATGCTCTTTCTTCAAGTCATTCAGAGGCTTCATGTGGGCTGAGGGGAAAGTGGCACTATTATAGGCAGAGTATAAAGAGGAAAAATAAAATTCCTCTTTTTCGTAAAAAATACGGTCTCCATGTATCACAAGAAAGGGTAGAAGAAAGTAGGAAATAGTTAATTAAAAATAGTCACATTAGAAGGAAAATGAAGAAGATTCATCCACTCCATCTGGAGGACTAGGAGATAACTGGAGGTTTACTTGGGCTGGGACAGGGAGGAGAAGTAGAGATGAGAATATGACCTGAGGGAGCAGTACTAGAGATGAAGGAGGGATGAAATGGGCTTTGGAAAAATGTATAGGTTAACATCAGACTGTCAGTACTGGGGAATCACTGGAAGCTATGCCAATGCTTGCTGACCACATGTCATTGTTCATAACCTCTGCAAGACTAATTGTTGTGGGGTGTGAGCTCCTGACTTCAAATCACCATTACATCATCTAGCAGAACAACTACCCATTACCAAACACTTGCTAACCCTCATCTGAATTATCCTGTTTTTCTAATTACTCAGGACATTTGTTAGAACCTCTAACAAAACATGGACGGACTTTACACCCAGAGGAGTGGTGGCAGTGTAGAGAGGAATAGCTTGGCATCTATGCTTGGGTAAGGTGGGACAATATCCTCCCACATATGGGCCATGATACAAACTTACATTGCCTCACCTGTAAATTCTTACCAGAAGGCAAAGAGAAAGTGTGTACATAAATGATTAGTTTGGATAATCTCATCAGAATCTACAGTCCAGAGGATTATTATATAAATACTCTGGAACTAGGTTAAATCTAGGCTTTACATTATGTTTACCTAGACAGAGCATCCCCCAGTGCAACCTTCACCCTCACCAACTTTGTTCAATTATTGTTATTGACGTGAAAAGGAAAGAAGGGAAGGATATTTGTAATCATCTTGGATGGGGTGCGGCAAGGGGGGGGGCAGTGGCTAGTTTTACCAGTACTCATGGCTGATATAGAGGAAGAGATATCAATAACAACAATAAGAATAAAGAAAACAATAATAAAAGCTTCTATTCCTACAAAACAGCAGGCTTGTACTTTAAAAATATCATGGCTGTGAAAGATAAGAAAAGTTGCAGAACTCTTCCAAATTGAAAGAGACTAAAATGACATGGCAACCATAGGCAATGCAAGAGCCTGAACTGGAGTCAGATCAGGGGCAAATGTCATAAATGATATTATTGGGAAATCTGTCAAAAAACTGATGAAGAAAGTATATTAGATAATAGTATTTTATCAATGTTCAATTTCCTTAATTTGATAATTGTACAATTGTAAATGTAAGAGAATGTTGTTGTTCGTAGATATTATAAGCTGAAGTTTTTAGAGGTAAAAGGGAATGCTGTCTACAACTTTTCTGTTAAAACATTTCAGGAAAAAATAAAAGCTCAACTGAAGCTTTTCAGGTTTCTGGCAGCTAGAGGGGGTGTAGTTGCCGAGGATGAAGATGAAGGATTCAGTATCTACCTCTCATCTGTTAGCTTTTGTAATGGCCCTGGGCATACCTTGAAGATTGTGAGAAAGACGACAAAGCTGATAGTTCTCTTCTCAATTTTTTGAGGACTCGCCATACTGTTTTCCACAGGTGGTGAGCGTGATGTAGTCTACACAGAAATCAAAATATAGTGATGTACACCTGAAACTTATATAATGCTATAAACCAATGTTACCACAATTTAAAAAAAAGAAGAGGGCCTGGCCTGGTGGCGTAGTGGTTAAGTTCGGGTGCTCTGCTTTGGCAGCCTGTTGTTCGTGGGTTCAGATCCCGGGCACAGACTTACGCACTGCTCATCAAACCATGCTGTGGTGCTGTCCCACATACGAAATAGAGGAAGAAATAAAAAAAAGAAGAGAAAGCTGGAAGCTTTAGTAAAGTGTTGGAAAAGGACCAAGACATATAAACCCAAAGCCACCCACACAAACCGGAGTAGGTTCATATCATGCCGTCCACCAGAATGTTTTCCTTCAAGGCTGCTGGGGCCCAAAAGGAGGCAACTGTGAAGCAGAAACCATTGGAAGATAAACAAGAGATTTTGCAGAGATCAGTGGTCCTATTGCAATGACCATGGCATTACAATTGCTCACTGGCAAACTCTCCGATGACACTGGCTTGAGGGCTGCACCTATGTAGTTTAAGCCTAGAAAAGCTTAAGAAAAGCTCAGAAAAAACTCTTGAAAGCCTTCTATAGTTAAAACTTTTCCCTGTTAATCATGTATAGAGAGAAATAGATATCCAGCATAAAATCTATTTTCAGAGAAATCATGTTAAAAGATAATCAAATAGTTGTTTTAAAAGAACTAAAATTATTTTGACATTTCTAAGATATAATGAGGCAAATAGTGTTATTCACTTTAATTCTTCCTTTTAGAATGTATAGCTTGGCAAAACAAAGTCTGAAAAATAAGGGGAGGGGGAGAGTCCGTTTGCACCACTGCCCAGCTCTTCATCATAGATCTGTTGGAGCAGAGCTCCCTCACGGTGCGGGCCAGCAGCCCTCAGGGGCTCAGATAAACACTGCTTCCTAAGGAATGTCTCAGCTGCTTAGGGAGTGAGCTAAGCTTGATAGGAGCTGGCACAGGTGTGTATGTCATTAACCTCAGCAAGGTATTTAGACAGACAGGCCGTAACTGCCCCAGGGCTGCTCAGCAGCACCTCTGGGCATATTAAGAAAGAGGAAAATAACAGTGGTGGGGGACAGTGTTATTTTCCCTTCTCTAGAAAAATTCCCTCTCTGGGATCATTGCAATTCTGTTACTATTTGGGAAAAGATATCTATATATATGTTATTTCTCTTCCAAATTTACTTATTGTTGTGAGTTCTTTTAGATATATAAAAATTAGTCTTGTCTAGCAGAATTTGAATGTCTTACTAAGTGTATTAGAATAAGGTATTTTATAAAGCAAAGACTGAGTGCTCCTGTCTTTTTCATCACTTAAAAATTCAATTTTTGTGAAAACAAATTTAAACTGATGAGTAGACATTATAAAAAAGATGATTAAGTCTACCAATTTACCATGTACCTAAAGCATCTTAATTTTACAGCTATTTCTCAGAGGGCAAAGGAAGGTAAGTAAGGTTTAGAACGGGATATATGTTCAAGGGATGGATTTTTCTTTGTTTTTTTGATGGAAGCGATCTGAGCAGGCATCAGCTGAGGACGAGGAGTCAATTGAGAGGGTTAGATGCATGATATGGGTGAAAGAGAAAATAATTAATATTGCTAGAAAAGTTTTCAGAAGAAATAGAGTTCATGATTTTGAAACACAAGTGGGCGAATTAGCCTAGAACAATGATGAACACTTTTAATTGCGTGTCATAAGGTGAAAACGATGACTACATAGGCACAATTTTATGTGAGACATCTGTTTTCTCTGCGAGTAGCAAGGAATGCTGTTGCAGAGAGTGAGGCCAGAATGAGGAGAGCGGCAGGTAGCGGCAGAGGGAGAGGAGAGCGGTGGCTGCTCAAAGTTCAATATTTGCATTTTGTTATAGGCATATTCTAATGTCTTCAATCTCTAAACTTCTTATTAAAAACCTATTTGATTATTAGTTTCTTTTGTACAACTAAGATTTTGTAAGCTTCCCTTGACTCCATGCCATTCCACAATATTTACTCCAGATTTTCATACATGGCTTCAGACACCCCACAGTTTTTGCAGTTGCACATTGACACCTCAACTGGCTTTTATATACCACATTCAAACTACTATGAGCACATTTGTAGCATTTCAAGCTGTTTCCTGGTGACACTGCCTGTAATCCAAGAACTCTTTTTACAGTGTTTTCATCTCTATCAGAATACTTTGCATTTGTTGGTTTAATGATTTAAATATTTTAGTGTTTTGTTTTAAGTTTTTATTAAATAACTGGAATATAGAAAAGTAAAACTGATGTCACTCGTGTGAAAAACAGTGTCTCATTAAATGTATATACTGCGATAAAGTGGAAATAATTAGGTATTTTAAAAAGAGCAAATCTTTGACCAGCAATTGCATTCTAATTTGACTTAAGCCAGTCAACTTATCAATTTTGAGTAAAGTACCTAAGATGAAGAATAGGCACAAAATATTAGAGGTATATAATTGAAAGTTGTGTCTAAAGAAGGAGGTAGAGTTAATGCATTTTTTTTTTTTTTTGTGAGGAAGATCAGCCCTGAGTTGACATCCATGCCATTCTTCCTCTTTTTGCTGAGGAAAACTCGCCCTGGGTTAACATCTGTGCCTATCTTCCTCCACTTTATATGGGACACCGCCACAGCATGGCCTGACAGGCCATGCCTTGGTGCGCGCCCGGGATCTGAACCCGGGCCACCAGCAGTGGAGTGCGCACACTTAACCGCTACACCACGGTGCCGGCCCTGAGTTAATGCATTTTTATTTTGAGATAATTTTATATTCACATGCAGTTGCAAGAAATAGTACAGAGAAATCTAGTGCATTCTTCACCGGTTTCCCACGATGGTAATGTTTTGCAATATGCTTCTACAAAATTAAATCAGTAAATGGAAATTGGTAGAATCCACTGGCATTATTCAAATTTTACCAGTTTTACATGCACTCATTGTTAATGAGTTTTATAATTTTTTTAAACTAACTAAAAATGGAATCTTCCAAATAAAGATAAGTTTTCAATATTTGAGTTGTAGCTCTTTTCAGGAATGCATTATGTATGAAAGAGTATGAAATGGCTTTACCTTGAATTTATTCTAACACCCTCCCACTGAAGACTTTGCCGCTTCAGAATTTCTTATTTTGTAAATCTATCTGAGCAATCTCATATTGGCAATAAGAATAGTCAGCAACATTAATGTTCTTTATAGGTGTTGCTTTCAAGAAAATTATTAATAGATAAGTTATGGGGATAGGATAAGCTTAAAGTATGTATCTTGTTTAATTACCTAATATGCTTAATGTATATTTTCTCTATTATTTGTAGACAATTTTATACTTATATATTTATGTTTATGAAACATTCTTTACTTTGGTACAAGCCACATGTAAGTGGGTATAAAATAAACTGCAAAACTCTAGGTTGGAATAATCCAGGGAGAAATTTGGCAATCTGAGATGGGAAGTAACAGACAATGATGGGGGTGGCGGAATATATTTCAGGTAACATTCAAACCTAAATTATTCTCTTTCCAGGAGAAATCTTGGGTGATCTACACAATCTATTGTGTTACTGAAGTGAAGCCCTGAGAGAAAAGCCTTCCTTTTTAAGGAATGTAGCAGCAGTTGACAATTTACAGAGTATGTTGAAAATGCATATATGGCAGATGGAGACACTGAACTGAAAGTGTGAACTTTGGAAAAATATAAAACCTTTACACAAATGCGTTATGATTCAAAAGCACAAGGTTGGCATATGGAATGGCATGAAGTTAAAAAGAGGATTGTTGGGCAACATAGAACCAAATGATTGAAGGACAAGCAGATGAGGCTCAGAACAGACTTTCAGTGTCTACATTGTGACATACAAAAAGGGAAAACTTTCTTACAGATTAGTGCCTGAATAAGGACTGGTGGGAATTTAAATATGGGCTTCTAAGCATAGCATTATATTGTCAGTTCAGATATCTATATGCCTATTTTCAAGAACTAGCACCAAGAAAGCAAATATCCTAAAAGCTTTAATCAGCTGTAATACTTGACTGTCACAAAAAAATCTTTTCTCAAAACTAGTAGAATACCTTCATTACTTGTGTTTACTTCACATTAAATCAAATTGAAATTACTGTAATCTTTGGTTTCCCATCGCAGTACACACATGAAATGAAACTTAAACATTTGTCTTACTTAGGACACACTTAAGCTTTAGACAAACTAGAACTAAAAAAGATGGACTGATTAAATATGTGAGTAATTATCTTTCTTTTATAGAACATGTTTTTCTTTTATAAGAGATACATGAGTAAAACAAAAATACTATTTTAAAAGCTATGAATTATTTCCCATTATGTCCTCTCAGATCTCTTTCCTAAAGTTATAATTAAAGTATTTCTCACAGAATTACAAAACATGTATATACAGTCTAGACTTGCTTTCTTGCCTTTGGCTATATCATAATTTGAAACAACTAGTTGAGATTGGAAGAATAAAAGATAAACCTGTAAATCTGCTGGAAACTAGGGTTTGGTAACATACTAGAAATGACAAAAAAATCTAAGAGGTAGAATACAGGGATTAAAAAACAGTAAAATTGGAGTAGATATTAATAAATATATTCATTATTCATTCCCATATCAATATGCAAGATTCAGCATCAACTTTATTTATGTTATAAATACAGTCATTTGTGCTATGCCATTTTGGTTTCAGTCATGAAAACTTTATGTAGGAGCCTTCTTCACATTTATAATTTGTGGTATCAGCTTGGGGAAGCCTTCTCCAATAGCGTATTTTTAAACACAGCAAAGGTAAAATTATTTAAGGCAGATTGAATTACACTTCATTCAGATGACGTGTAATGTTTAACAAGTGAGAGCAGGAGCTCGTGTGGCAATGTTTCACGCAACAGAGCTGTAGAAATTTTCCTCATAATTTTACAAAATGTTAAAGAGACCTCCAGAAACTTTATTCTCCCTCAGTTTTTCTCAATGGATAATGTGAATCATTTTCTTCAGCTGATAATGGTAATATCAATGATAAATGTACCATTGTAATAAGTGAAGATCTCTTCATTAGTGAAAAATGAATGACATACAAATACATGAAAATATATTAAACTTCATTAGTCCTTAAGGAAATAAAAAATAAAACTACAAGGGGTTACATCTCAGTAGATACATATCTGCCAGTTAGTGTAAGTTAAAAGTCTGAAAATACCAAGTGTTGGTGAGTATATGAGTCATAAAATGAAGATGGACAAGTGTATTGTTATAAGCACTATAGGAAACAACCTGATAATGCCTAGTAAATTTGAAGATAAGCATTCCCTGTGGCCTAGAATTCTACTCATAGGTAGACACACTAGAGAGACTCTTGTATCTAGGAACCAGGAGACATGTATAAGGATGTTCATAAGCATTGCTCATATTATTCCCAATACATAAAGATTTCATTTCTCTGTCCACACAAAATGTGTAAAGGAAATGTGATGTAATATAACAGTAAAAATAAAAGAACTACAGCTACCTGCAGAAAAATATTGAATCTAAAAAAACAAGCAATATTGAAAGTAGAGGTAAATGATTGAAGAATATGTTTAGAATAATTTCATTTACTTAAAAGATAAAATATAAATCAAGATAGTGATCATCTCTGAGGATAGATATAAAGAGAATGAATCAGGAGGGGGCTCATACAGGACTTCAAACTTACAGAAAATTTTCTATTTCTTAAGCTACCTCCTGGGTATATTGATTAGTCTCTAAACTGTAATATTGTATACTCCTTTGTAGGCATGATATAGTTCACATAATAAAGATATTTGAAAAGGGCCAAAGAGAACTTCTAGAATTATAAGATATTAATTATAATTTAAAGCTCAATATACATTTGAAAAGTTAGATTAAACACAGTGAAGAAATTATCCAGGATAAGCACAAAAAGATAAAAGATAGTATGAGAGAAAATAAAAGATTGGAAGACAGAATGAAAAAGCCCAGTTATGACTAAAAGGAGTTCCAGAGGGAGAAAATAGAGGGAATGGAATAAAGGAAATATTCAAGTTGAAGTTGATAATAGTTGAGAAAATTTCAGAATCAGTGAAAGACATGTATCTTCAGATTTGGAAAAGACAGTGTAAAGAAAAAGATAAGTAAAAAACAATTATATCTAGACAATTCATAGTGAAATGTTGAAAATTAAAGACAGAAGAAAGATTTTAATAACCAAATTACAAAGGATATCTAAAAAGTAAACACAAATTTGATCAGGATTAAATTTTAAAAAGAAACAATAGAAGCCAAATAAATAAATAAATAAATAAAACATCTTTAGAATGTTGAGAGAAAATCATTGACAAACTAGAATAGTGTCCCAACTAAGATTCTATTAGAAAGTTAGAGTGAAATAAATTTTCAGATAAGGGCTGGCCCCATGGTCGGCCGAACTGGTTGAGTTCAGCATGCTCCACTACAGTGGCCCAGGTGTTTGTGGGTTTGGATCTGGGGCGCAGACCCACACCACTCATCAAGCCATGCTGTGGCAGTGACCCACATACAAAATAGAGGAAGATTGGCACAAATGTTAGCTCAGGGTTAATCTTCCTCAAGCAAAAATAAGAAGGAGATTGGCAACAGATGTTAGCTCAGGGTGAATCTTCCTCAGGCAAAAAATATATATATATTTTCAGATTAAAAAAATACTGGTTTTACCACTAACAGATCCTCATGGCAAATTGCTAAATAAAATTGACCCCAGAAGAAAGGAAATAAATATAAAAAACTATGGTGAACTAAGAAACTAGGAACATGAAACAAGTATTCCAAGCATTTGACAGCCTATAGCACAGGGTACAGTCGCTGACAGAGGTGATACCCACAAGCTGAGCCCTGCATTCGCTGGAGCTTTCTCCCAGAAGTAGACCTGTACACACTGACATTTGAAAATTGAGAAAAGTAGAAAAAAAATTAGATTGCTGTCTCATCATATAGAAAAATAAATTTCAGGATAATTAAAGCATAAATCTGAAAAGCAAAACTTTAAATGTTGTAGAAGAAAAATAAGGTGTAATTTTATGATCTTAAGGTAAGGGAGATTTCTTAACTAAGATACAAAGTGCACAAACTAAAAAAGCACAACTAAGTATACTAATAAAAAAATATATGTGCATCTCAAGAAATCATAATGAAAAAGAAGGGACCAGCCACAGACTGGGAGAGGATATTTGCTACATGCATAAACAACAAAGTATTGTTACTTCGCATATGTAAAAGACTAAGTAGAACCTTACAAAGTAGAACAAACAAAAATTTAAAACAATTAATGAAATAGAAAATACAACCAAAAAAGCATTAAAACAATCAACAGAATGGAAAGATGGTCAAAGACTTTAAACAAGTGATTAATAACCAATTATCCATTAAGCTTACAAAAATATATTCACTAATGATCATGGAAATTCAAATTAAAACAATGAAATATTTTGTCACATCCGTCAATGTGCCAATATGATGGCAAGTATGGAGAGCAAACTATGTCCTTATATACTGTTGTTTTTATGAAGTATAAATTTATACAACCATTCTGGAAGGAAAAGTAGCAAAGACAAAAATGTACATACTCTATGACCCAGCAAATTCTATTTTTACATACATTTGCTGGAAACTTTTCACCTGTACACAAGGAAATATTGAAGCATTGCTTGTAATTTTGAAATATTGGAAGCGATCTCACTATCCATGAATAATAGAATAACTAAATACATTTTGGAGTATTGATATACAAATATAAAAAAAGTTAAGATATATGAACTAGAGGGGCTGGCCCGGTGAGGTAGTGGTTAAGTTCTCACGCTCTGCTTCAGCAGCCTGGGGTTTGCAGGTTCAAATCCTGGGTGTGGACATATGCACTACTCATCAAGCCATGCTGTGGTGGCATCCCATATACAAAAAATAGAGGAAGGATGGGATGGATGTTAGCTCAGGGCCAATCTTCCTCACCAAAAATAAAAAAAGAAAAAAGATATATGAACTAGAGAGCTGCACATTTTCAACTTGGATAAAGCCTTAAAACCTAGTGAACGTTGTGATGAAAATGACACTTTACCTCTGTGGTCTTCCTCCCCAAAACATATAATCCCAGCCTAGCCATGAGAAACATCAGGCAAATATCACCTGAGGGACATTCTACAAAATATCTGACCAGTAATTCTCAAAACTGTCGATATCATCAAAAACAAGGAAACTCTGAGAAACTACCACAGCTGAGAAGAACCTAAGGCGACATAATGACTAGACGTAACGAGGGATCATAGATGGGATCCTGGAATAGAAAAGGACACTAGGTAAAAACTAAGGAAATCTGAATAAAGTATGGTCTTTAGTTAATAATAATGTATCAGTGTGGACTCATTAATTGTAACAAATGAGCCACACTAATGTAAGATGTAAGATGTTAACAATAGCCCTCTTCTAAATCCCTGCTCCAACCACCCTCCCTTGAAAATACCACGTTCTTTTTTTTTTATACTTATTTATTTAGAGTGTGTGTGTGTGAGGAAGATCAGCCCTGAGCTAACATCCGTGCCAATCCTCCTCTTTTTGCTGAGGAAGACTGGCCCTGAGCTAACATCCGTGCCCATCTTCCTCCACTTTATATGGGACGCCACCACAGGATGGCCTGACAAGCGGTGCGTCAGTGCGCGCCCGGTATCTGAACCTGGGCCACCAGCAGCAAAGCGTGCACACTTAACCACTACCCCACGGGGCCAGCCCCTATCACACTTTCTTTAACTGAGGATTTTGAAAAGCAATTGCTGATTTACCAATTTTGCATTTAAAATAATTCCGTGTACTCATATGAGTGAACGTGTGTTAGTATGTGCTTTTAGGGAGAACCCAGAAATAACTTGACAACTGAAAGAAACCAAAGTCAAAACTATAATTTTCTCTGTTAGGTTCTTAAGATTCAAGACTCTCTTCTCTTCCCCAGAAAAGTTTTTCTCTGACATAACACCCAGAAGAAATCATGGCTTTAGTAAGTTAAATAAAAATTGAATTCTCCAAGGGATTATATAAAGAAAAAGAGATTAGTTCAGTCTCTTGGTTTGAACACTTAGTGAACTTGGTTAACTCTCTCCCAGTTACAGTAACTTTTTAACATTACTTTTATAATTGAGTGTAAAGCCAGAGGTGAAAGTAATTTCAGAGGATTATTAACTTGTGATTTACTGACTTAATGCTGTCACGTGTACCTGTTTCTTATAGGTGATCTAGAGGCCCACGTTGACTTTCATATCTGAGAAGTGGTAAGCTCCTGTAGCTTGGGTAGTGGGAATGGAAAGCGCTTTGATTTGAGGCTACTTAGGTTTAGGTAGTATTGTGTTGTGGTTGAGATTACAGGAGATTTAAATTGGTAGTTGGAGTCAAACTCAATTTACAGATCTTCCTCAACTTACGGTGGGGTTACATCCGGATAAACACATGGTAAATTGAAAACATCGTTAAGTCGAAAATGCACTTAATACGCCTAACCTACCAAACATCATAGCTTAGCCAAGCCTACCTTCAACACGCTCAGAACACTTACATAAGCCTACAGTTGGGCAAAATCATTTAACACAAAGCCTAGTTTATAAGATAGTATTGAATATCTTGTGTAATTTATCGAATACTGTACTGAAAGTAAAAAACAGAATGGTTGTATGGGTACAGAACGGCTGTATCAGTTGTACCCTTGTGATCACACGGATGACTGGGACTTACGGTTCGCTACCACTGCCCAACATCATGAGAGAGTATCGTTCTGCATATTGCTAACTAGGGAAAAGATCAAAATTCAAAATTTGAAGCACGGTTTCTATTGAATGCATATGGCTTTTGCACCATCCTAAAGTTGAAAAATTGTAAGTGGAACCATAGTAAGTCAGGGACTATCTATACATTATCTTTCCCCTTTCCTTTCTAATTGTATCTTTGCCTAATGTGTAAAAAGCTAAGAGATAAAGCAGGATTCAGATATTGTGGAGTATCTCACCAACTGCTTCATCTTTTACTACAATATCAGTAGCTTCTAAGAAATATATAAATCCAATTGAAGCTTAAGTAGGCCTAAGGATTAATTTCTAAAAATTAATAAATCTAATTTTTTACGAGCAGTTTTAGGTTGACAGCAAAATTGAGCAGAAAGTACAGAGAGATCCCATATATTCTCTGTCCCCATACTTGCACAACCTTTCCCACTATCAACTTCCCACATCAGAGTGGTACATTTATTACATGTGATGAATCTACACTAACACATCATTATCAACCAAAGTCTATAGTCTACATCAAGGTTCATCTTGGTGTTGTACATTCTATGGTTTTGACAAATGTATAATGATATGTATCCACTATCATAGTATCACACAGAATGGTTTCACTGCCCTAAAAATCCTCTGTGCTCTACCTATTCATCCCTCCCACCCCCTTAACTCTTGGCAACTACTGATTTTTTACTGTTCTCCATAGTTTTGCCTTTTCCAGAAAGTTGGAATCATATAATATGTAAGCATTTTAAGATTGGCTTCTTTTACTTAGTTATATGCATTTAAGATTCCTCCACGTCTTTTCATTGCTTGGTAAGATTAATTTTAAAAAATATTTGGAGGAAAAGAATGTAACATGAGAGAAGCATGGTAAAGGAATGCAGTTAACAACCTTTACCCAAGGCTGCCTCCACATTGTCATAGAATCTGCAGGGCAATCCTTGCTTACTATTTTAAACACAGCTCATAAAACAAGAGTCAGAGCATAGTAATACGAAGCTTGAAGGGAGATCAGTTCACATTTCATTTTTGTTTATTGGCCTAGATATCCAAGTAAATCAGATTGTGTTAACTTTGTAAACAGTAGCTTGTATATAAATCCAACTTTGCCATGAAATCTACTCCTGTTGTATTCCCTACTTGTGTTAGTGACATCACCAGTCATCAATATCACGCACCTGGCAATCATCTTTGACTCTTCTGCTCTCTCCATTCCCATATCAAATGGTTACCAAATCCTGCCTCTTCTATTTATTATCTATTATCTGACATGTCATATTCTCTGTAGCCCCACTGCTCCTCCCCTAGTTCAGTTTCTCATCCTTTCTTATCTTATTGGGAACATAGTAATAGTAATACCCTAGCTGCTCTTCCTCTCTGCAGTGCATTTCCTTTTTCCATATTTGACATTGCTTCTAAAGTTAGCTAGCTGAAAATAAAAGTCAATATTGTCACTAACTCGAAGAAAATACTTCTAATATTTAGCATGATGTACAATGTTCCTAATGATTTGACTTCTTGCCTTTCATTATTTTGCACCCAACCTTCACTGCAGACATACCAGACTGCCTGCACTTCTTAGGATATTTGATGGTCTGTCCATGTCCATTTACTTTTACAGTGTGAACTTTGTTCCCTGTACCCACTTAGTGAACTCTTACTTGTCAAAAATACATTCATTCGATTAGTCAACAAAAACTGAAAACTTGGGCTGGCCCCGTGGCTTAGCGGTTAAGTGGGCGTGCTCCGCTACTGGCGGCCTGGGTTCGGATCCCGGGTGTGCACCGACGCACCGCTTCTCCGGCCATGCTGAGGCTGCGTCCCACGTACAGCATCTAGAAGGATCTGCAGCTATGACATACAACTATCTGCTGGGGCTTTGGGGGAAAAAAAAAGGAGGAGGATTGGCAATATATGTTAGCTCAGAGCTGGTCTTCCTCAGTGAAAAGAGGAGGATTAGCATGGATGTTAGCTCAGGGCTGATCTTTCTCACAAAAAAAAAAAAAAAAAAACTGAAAACTTACTCTGTGCCAACCATGGCTCTCTGGGACTAGCAATATAGAATAAAATAGACAGCAGATAGTAGGAAAAAACATCAAAATCATGGTGCTTTCATTCTAGTGTGGGAGACAGAAAACAAATAATAAAGGAAAAATTATCATATAATTGCATAGTTTCATATAATGCTAGAAAGGAAAGTCACTGAGTCCTGTGATAGAGAATATCTGTGGGCATCTGGGGGCCTATATTTGATAGGATGGTCAGGGAAGAGCTTACTGTTAATTGAGCTTATGACTAAATGATAAGAAAAGGGTAGTCATGCAGAATTTAGGGACAAACCATCCAGGGAGACAAAAATTTAGAGAGAACTGCAACACATGGGCCCTGACGTAGGAGGTGCTCTAACTGGTGCTATAAACTGATGGCCGGCTAGTGTGTTGGGTGCAGTAACTGGGAGGGAGTGGCATGAGATGAGGTTGAAAAGAAATCAAGAGACAGGTCACACAAAATATGGTGGGACATAATAAGGAATTTTTACATTTTACTCCAAGTGCAGATGGAAGTCATTGGAGGTTCATAGAGACAATATGATCTGATTTATATGCTAGTGGATATTCTAATCGCTATATGGGATTGAATGGGAGGGAAGAAAACAGAAATGAGAAATCAGTTTGAAAATAATTAAAAGTAGTCTAAACAAGAGATAGGAGTGGCCAGAGCTAAGCTAGTGGCAGAAAATATAGAAATGTATTGATATAAAATATATTACAAAGATAGATGCTAAAACTCCTTATAGTGTCATAAATGTGGGAAATAAAGGAGGAGGTGTGTGGTGGTAAAAGAAGAAATAAATCAAAAATAACTCTCAGTTTGCAGGATACTGTAAGTAAGTAGACTATACTACCATTTACTAAGATGAGGAAGAATAGTGAAAAATCAGACTGAGGTCTAATCAAGAGTTTTGTTTTGGATAATTTAACTTCGAGTTTTCCTTAGGGTGCCCCACTCAAAGAATCAAAGGGACAGCTAGTTATATTAATTTGGATCTCTCAAGTGAGATCTTTGTCAGAGAAGTAAAATTGTAAGTTACTGGCATGTAGCTATTATATAAAGCTGTGGGAATAGAATCATCTCCCAGGTAGAGAATGTAAATAGACATGACAGGAGGTCAAGACTGTACTTTGAGGAACTCCAATATGTATCATTTGAGAAAAGGAGATTGAGCGAGCAAATGAGCATCCTGGGAAGTTGGAGGCAAATCTGAAGAGCATGAGATGAGAGAGAAGAGAATTTCAAGAAGGAGCAAAAGGTCAAACTGTTATAAATTCCCAAGAGTTAAGTACGATGATAACCGAATAATGTCCTTTGAATTTGGCAATATGGTATGGAGGTCATTGGAGGTTGTGACCCCAGTGGAGTTATAGAGACTGAAGCTAGATTGGATGGTTAAAGAACAAATGAGAAGTTGTTAAAGAATGTTAAAGAATGAATGAGATGTTGCTGAATGGAATCAAGATGGGTAAACAATTTTTAAGATAATTTTTTTAAAAAGGAAAGCAGAAAAACTGGGCAGTATCTGGAGGATGATATGGATGGAAAGGAAGATTTTTGGTACATACTAGAGCCAATAGAATAAGCTGATGGTACTATACTATTAGAAAAGATGAGTCAGAAGGTTTTGGGAACATAACATAATCTTGAACATAACTCAAAAGTCCATAGTCTGAACTTTCTTTTGGTATATAGAGGGACATTTTTCTCTTCGGAAAACCTTGGTAGCTGCAGGTTGACTAGTAGATTTGGTTTAGAAAAGATGAAGAAATCCATGTTTGAAGTATGAAGTCATCAGCCACAAGGTTGGGTGAGGAAAGGGCGTGTTCAAGGTTGGGGAACATCATTTTCATTGTCAATGAAGCCCTTGAAATTGTTCAGGTGGTGCCCCAGAGGGTGCAAGAGGTTTGAGGTGAGAGGAAGTATCACCTCTTCACCTTGGAGCGTGGGAATGTAAAAGTTTATGAAGGGAATGTTATGAGATCTCTGGCTGGTATTGTTTGCCTGCGTGAAATTTATCATAATGAATTTAAAATGAAGTCAATCATCTCAGTTTCTTAATTTTTCTTTAGAAGCATTTAAAAAAATATGATGTAAGCCCAGAGGAGATAGATAATTGGGTTCAGACACATGTGGATTTTTCTTATATAATTATGATACAGTTAGAACAAGACAAAGGTACTAAGATTATTCTCAATGTTGTGACTTACTAACAGATCATAGAATTCTCAGCTGGACAAGGAAAAGAGAAGAGGAAGCTGAAAGTTGTGAGAAAAATGGTGAGCTCAAGGTCATGGATAATCTGAAGAACTGTGGTAGTATTAGAGCAAGTGAACTGCAAGATTAAAATTACTGGGTCAGAGAAAGGGATGAACAATTTGACATCACAGATGTGACATAATTTCTGATAATAATGGTTCTACTGGTTATGATGATAATGGGATTAAGTGATTATGGCATAGAAGGTAATATAACTCTCCATTATCTATTCTTCATTCACATGTTTTGATAATAAAACTCCCAAGATTTTTCAGAACACATGGCAGCCCAGCTAGAAACCTATTTCTCTGCCTCTGCTTTATCTTATTTTGGCTTTGAGAATAAATTTGTGCAAGGGACTGTGAGTGGAATTTACGTGGACGACTTCCGGGAAATATCTTGTAAAAAGAACATTGTCTGCCCTCTACTTTCTATCTTCCCCCTCTCTGTGGATTAGTTTGGGGACAAGGTGCTAGTGAGTATGCTCTGATCATGCTGAGTAGGGCAAGACCTAGGGGATGGGAGAGCAAAATTTAAAGGAACTGGAGTCCATCGCTGATATTGTGGAACTTAGCCATAGTGTTATCTGTAACAGGTTATGTGGGGAAAAAAATGAGCTTCTGTCCTCTTTGAGCTGCTATGCAGTAAGGAGGAATGAGGTAGCTTGCTCATTCAGGCTTTACATTGTGCAGTGAAGTTGGCATCTTGTGGCAACAGCCCTAGAGGGCCTTGCATGGTAAACCAGCTCAAAAATTCCCACCTACTCCTACCCTCTGCAAAATCAATTCAACGGCTACTTCTTCCTTGCTTGTGTAGCTGCTCCAATATTACAGGTGTCGAGAGTAGGAATTATGTGTTTGCTTGTTTGTACAGTGAGGCTGTGTGCCATTTGAGGGCAGGGACTGTGCCTGTTTTTCTTCTTTGTTACCTCAATGTCTGGCAAATTAAAGGAGTGATTTAATATTCTTTTGAGTGCCAAAAAGAACATAAAATTGTGCTAATTGTTAGAAGAAACGTGAATGAGACACTGTTTCTATGCTCACAGACTTTACAGTGCAACCACAAAACCATAAGAAGAAAGGCAGCCAGGAAAATGGTGATGAGGAACAGCTCAGAAAAAGTCTCATAATTCTGAATGACGGAAGAAAGAAACATATTAATACTGAGGAACCCTGAGATCCAGACTCACAAAACCCGTTGCATAACATTATCTGTATTTGGAGTTCCCGTGACACCTCACATGCAACATGTCACTCCTAGTCCAGTATCCCCTATTTTGGATGGTGTTTTCGCAATTGTCTGAAAAAATAAGACATTGGCAATTACCCTGGATTCCTCCAATTCTACCATTTGTAGCCACTCAACTGGTTACTGAGTTCTGTGAATCATACTTTACACATATTTTATAAATCTGTCCCTTCACTCTCTATCCCCAACACCACTTTCTTAGTTCAGGCCCTTAATCTTTCTCCCGTGGATTATTTCACTTCTCTAGTGTCCCCGCCTCTGTTCTTTCCCCTTCAAACACCTTTCCAAATTAATTTCTCAGGCTACCTCAGAGTGTCATATCTAAAATTTAAAAAAGACCGTGTTGTTCCTTTGCTTCATGACTATCTCTAGTATGTGGTCATGTTGACATAACGACATATAAGACCCTCTGTGACTTAGCCCCTGAATTCAGCTGCACCTACACTAAGTATCTTTGTCTGATTTTTGCATTTCAACATTACTGAACTACCTCTAATTACCCATCATCACATCCATGCGATTGTCTCTTTTGTTCTGTCTCTACCTGAAACTCTTTATAGTTCACACCAGCATCCCCATCACTCCCATTCTTGGCTGCCTTACTCCTGGTTAAGTGTCTCATCTTCCTGAAAGACTCTTATGTGCTTCTGTAGTATCTTATGCATCTCAGTATCTACCAAAATGTACCTGAAATTATTTGATTACCTATATGTCTTCTCTTCTGGATAAGCTCTTCAAAAGATGTATCAACCCTATTCGTTGTTTAAATACACCAAATAAGAATAATCCTGGGTGTTCAGATGTTTGCCAAATTGTACAAACTAGTATAGACTCATCAATGCTAACGAAAAGAAGAGATCTGGTAATCAAAAATTTCCTTCTAGAAAAAGTCTCCATGAAATTTAATATTGATTAACAGTGAGCTGTTTACTTGCTATATAAAATATTCAATATGTTTACATAAAAATATTTATTCCTCAGCCACAACTTTAACTGTTAAATTCAGTTGGCCATTGGTAATACATGCCATGAGGTGCAAGGACAACACAATTCCACCTACAAATTCAACTGTTCTTTCTGTGGTTTTACTGGCGCCCTCCTTATTCATGAAGTATAGCATTTTACCTTTACTATATGAAGATACCTCTTCAGACCACCTGCAGGACTATAGTAGAGCTGAAGAGATGAGTGGCATAAATATGCATAGATAACTTAGGAAAAAATATGACATAAGCAGACTTTTTCTTGGTCACACATTATGTTTGCATCACCCCTCTCCTCTTCTCCACTGTGGTAAATGATCTAGTGCTGGCTTTACCTCTCCCATTACCCTCAGCTCATGAATGTCTCTTAGCATGACATGGGTCTCATGATTCTTTCTTCATGGCCTCCCAATTCAAAGTATCTACCCCAATCCCTGAGGGTTTTGGGAAGTGATTTGCAGAGTTAGTCTTTGATAAATTATTATCTTAATGCCTTAAAAATTTATCCAGCTTAAAGGTGTATGCATTTTAAAAGTAAGCTTTTAATTGTAAAACTTCCTCAATAAATGCTGGAAGTTTTACTTTCAGGGAGTGATGCTAGATTCAGGGAAATCTGAAAGCTTTTTCAAATCAAATCACTTAGATGATTTACTTTTCTATTCTTCTAATACTTACAAAGGCTTATAGATTATAATAGATAATTAGGCCAATTATGTACTTAATTTTTAAAAACCAGAAAAGAAAAACAGGGTCAAAATATTCAACCATAGAATAAAATAGGTAGAAAAAAGAATACCAAGAGGATAAAACAGGGAAAGGTGTAATTCTCATGCTTTAAACATGAATTATGTTTTCCAGGAATTAGATGAAAATATTTAAAAGTTCTTCATATGAAAATAGAAACATTTTGTAATTATTAATTACAGCATTGTGTGAATTTGTGTAGGCTAATTGAATCTCAAAGAAAACTTCTTTATAAGGCATTATCTAATTAGACTTTAGAATATCTTGTTAGGAATATTTCCAGACATGTTTTTTTATTCAACACTAGGTTAGAATTTGTTAGACTCTTTGAATCATATAGTTCTATAATACTAGAAGGAAAGAATATTAAACTGTGATGTCCAACATGAAAATCCCCAAAGAACTTCTGTAACTATTCTAGGAAATTTTGTTGAAAATATTTGTGTCTGGGTATCCTGGATGGATAAAGTAGCCATTGCAATTACTGAGCAGAGGTAAAATTAAAAGTCATTATATTAAATGAAGCAAGACAATCCATAAATAGGAGTGCATAAACACATTTTCCCCCATATACATAATGGGGAGGGAGTATGAGCTAAGACCTTCAGGGGATGGGATCAGTTCGGGGCCATAACCTGCATACTAGAAATTATTTTACAACTACATCTTTATTCATGCTTCACCCTTAGCAATATATAGTCCTTCTGCACAGTTTGGGTGCAGAATGACATGCCAGCAGAGCCCATATGACACCATTAAAAACACATTAGTAAAACAAGTTGTTGCGTGTTATGCTGATAAAACAACAACTTAGACTGAGTGATGACAAAATATTTCATTTTTCTTTCAGATATCTTGGCATACCCTTTTCTGAACTACGCCACAACATAACCAGCACTGCATAGCTTCAACAGCACACTTATGTGTCTCTTAAAGGGGAGTGTAACCCCTGTCCTCATTGTCAGAGAATCACCAGTGTTCCTCTGCTCTGCTGAAGATCCTAAACTTTACCACTGACAGACCAGGGTTCCCCTTTGAAGTTAAATATAACAACATATGCACACTCTTCTGCCTATCTCATGTTCCTGTTGTATGAAGTTTCCTTTCTTTGAAACAAATTAAAATATGAAACCAAATGTAAAGAATTATACTTACATATATAGTCCATATTTTTGTAAATAGTCATTAATTCTCAATGATTAAAACTGAAATGGAATTATCATTTATATCCCACACTGCATATCTAGGACAGACAAATCTAGATAAATTTTTATGGAGACTGATAATATCATTGAGATAGTCATATAGTGATTTGAGACCATTGTTTTGCCTCATGGATCTTTAGGTGCCCTGAAGTCAGCCAAAAGACTCCTTAGATAAATGGGGAGAGGTAATAAAGCAATAATTCACAAAATAGAGAAAACAATTAATACTGAATAGTGAAAATAAGGGGAGCAAATTTTCCTCAGAAATATATAAAACAACGCTAATTAAAATAGCCATGAAGTATCAATTTTTTCATTAATTAGATTGTTAAAGGAAAATAAAACTCCATATTGTTAGTGGGACTATAATCAGATCACCTTTCAGAAAGAAATTTGCTAATATGAAACAAGAGATACAAAAATATTCATATTCTATAGCAAGTGAATCCAAAAGTGTTAGATCTATCCTAAAGAAGTATGGAAAAAAAATACTGATGTAATTTTCATTACAGTATTAATTCTTATACAAAGAAAATGGAAATTGGCCTTAAAGTCCAAGATTGGTGATAGCTAAATAAATTTTGAGAGTTCTAATACATGACAGAATATTATATTGCCACTAAATATTATAGGTATTATTTCTATTTTTATGACATGAAAATATGTATTTATAGTATTAAGCGAGAGAGCAGCATTCCAAAAAATTCACACGTTAAATTATGAGCTAGACATACATGCTGAGGACAAGCCAGAGGGAGGTAAACTAATAGTATTAAAGGATAATATAGTGATGGATTTCAATTTATTTTCCTTTCTATTTTCCCTAAGTTATGACAGGTGTTTATGGTACCTGTATAATAATAACACTAAATAATTTAAAAAAAGAAAGGAAATATAAGTACAATAACTAGACTCCAAATTTAAGAAAGAATTGACGAATGCAGTGTTGAATAACACAGAGTTGAATTGAACTTACCCAATAATAAATGAATAATGACTGACTGACTGATTAAAATGTCTTCACGCTGATTTGATAGCATTTAATCATCAGTTATTTGGTTTAACACATTCTACATTCTTTCATCACATACTGCAAATAGCTTATTAAAAACGCATTCATTTACTTTGGATTGAATGGAGAGAACAGAGTGAAGTAAACTTAGTCATTGACTTTTAGATGATATGTTTTGATGTTTTTCTCACTCTACTCAATCTTTCACTTTCCCTCTTCCTCTTCCTTCTCTCCTTCCTTCCCTGCAGTCTCTACTGTGCTTTTGAAAGTCTGTAAACATTAAACTATACGGGAGAAGTAATTGGTATTAGATTTCTGATAAAAATGCCACCACATATTGCCAATAAAATATTAAAGTTTCTTTAAAAGTGTTTTTCTTTTGTGTGTCTTTTTTTTTTTAAATCAGTGTCTTTGTCTTGTAGGTTAGCTGAAAATTTTGGCTTCCTTACAAGGGTTGGAAAAATGGAAATCAAAGACACCCTCTACTAAAGTATGTGTTGTAAACCATAATTATCATGCATTAAATTTTCTATATTTTCACCTGACATCATGCAAACATGCATGAGGAAATGTTCCCATCAAAAATGCCTGCTTATTTAATATCTGCTGGGAAATATAATAAGTATATACTATTAATAATATTAGTATATTATTATTATAATATTTATTATATAATAATAATATAATATTTCTGTTGTTAATATCTATATTTTAATTTTGTGTATGTCCATCAGATTTATATTTTTCATTCATACTCTAAAGTAAGGAATGGGAATCTGTTGCAAGAGGAAAAACAACAGCTAAAATCAGATAATATCAACTGTGGTTATATTCACTAATTTCAAGATATCTAACTATAGTTACTCCAGAAAGTTCACAATTTTGCTCTTATGAACTGTGGCAGGCAGTTGATAAGGACCCAGGGTAGACTTCAGGGATTTACTCTTAATTTCAGGGAGGACATGTCATATCATGACCTATTTCCCTAAGCCCAGCCGCTCTGGATCACAAGCCAAAGTATCAAAGGGTGACTTGTAGTTTCTAAACATCTCTGAAAAATATTTTTATATTTGAGACTGACTGGCGGTGGGTCATTATCTTCATGGATTTAAAGAATGTAGGAGTTGGAGATTATTTAGTCCCAATCACTCATTTCACATACAAGGAGATTAAAACTCAGAAGGAGTGAGGCTTGCTATTTTTTATTAAAAGCTATGCATTTTTATTTGAAAGTGGATACGTTTTTATCTTACTGAGTGCATCAATATTTTTCTTTGAATATTTTTTCCAAAAATATATATGTATCTAAAGAAGTAGTAAAATCAGCTTAAAAAGTTATAATTTTTCACATAAAAAATTTAAAATGTAGTACCAGGATCAATTATCTATATTCTGCATTCTCCAGGTAAATGGCTTAACGCATTATGGCTGTAGTTGGCATCTTTTTTTTTTTTGTCTATCCACTATCCATGCCCAAACTTTTTCATCCTAGTTAGATTTAGTCTTGGGACTATGAACCAAAGCACTCCTCTTTTTCTTGGCGAAGGGTTTGTTATATGTCTAAAGCTAAGTCAGTTAGTCTCTCTTTGGAATTTGATTCTTGAGCAAAGGGGCTCAAGGAAGGAAAACACTTGCAGAAGATTCATTCGGAGGGTGGTGGCCTGATGACATTGCCTTTTAAATCACGAGAGCTTCCCTGGTCTTGATGTTTGGGAAGCCTGTCATTCAGCCTGTTTACACTCCAGTAAATTCTTGTGAGGCTTAAGTTAGCAGGAGTTAGTTTCTGTTACTTGCAACCAAAGAATCCTTCATAATTCATTTTCGTTCACCCTTCTCAACTTCTCAAGACTATTTGAAATATGGGACAAGCATGGCTAGCAATTCTCTTGCTCTTACCTGAGATAATCAGAAAAGAAGTATAAATAAGAGAAAATATATAGCAACCATAAAGTAAGTGCTATAGACTGAATGTTTGTGTCCCTTCCCCCCAAATTCATATATGGAAATCTAAGTCCCAATGTGATCGTATTTGTAGGTGGGGCCTTTGGGTGGTGATTAGGTCATGAAAGCAGAGTCATGAATGCGATTAGTGTCCTATTAAAAGAGGTCCCAGAGAGCTCCCTCGCCCCTTCTGCCATGTGAGGACAAAGCTAAAAAATGGCCATCTATGAACCAGGAAGGAGGCCCTCACCAGATGCTGAATCTGCCAGCGCCTTGATATTGGACTTCCCAGCCTCCAGAACTGTTAGAAACAAACGTTTGTTGTTTATAAGCAGCCAGTATATAGTATTTTATTATAGCAGCCCAAATAGACCAAAACAGTAAATATTAGGAGGTATATGATAATTAAAATTCCACAGACCTGCAAAATTCCACATTTTCTAATGTCCTTTGTCTCACTCATGGTTACTGAAGAGTTGGAAAGATTTTGCTCACTGACTCCGTTACCCACTATTTACTACCATCTTCTTCCTCGGGTCTTAGCTGTGAATACTCTCCTGTTGGACAAAACAGGAATTCTTTGTTTCATGCATGGGTTGTGAATTATTTAAAACTACTTTTCACAAAGGAAAATTTCTGTAATTATCTCGGTAAAATGCCATCATTCTTTTCTCCTCAGGTGCTGATATCTTTTCCTCACCACAGCTTTATACCGAGTAATGTCACTGCTTACTTCCTGTGGAGTGTCACTTTCCAAATCACTAGCATGTCCCTCTTCTCTATGGTACTTGCAACATCTCACTTAATCCCCAGCTATTGATGGCAACTGCTAAACTGTAATCATAATTCTCAGGTTTCTTTATATTTCCACTTGATTCAATGCAAATT
The DNA here is from genome assembly GCF_057802395.1 of Ceratotherium simum simum. Taxonomy (NCBI): domain Eukaryota; kingdom Metazoa; phylum Chordata; class Mammalia; order Perissodactyla; family Rhinocerotidae; genus Ceratotherium; species Ceratotherium simum. The sequence continues at coordinate 30,488,337 of NC_141900.1, forward strand.
TTCACTCAATAAGAGCACATCTTAATGCATAGATTATTTCCATTTTCAAAAGCACTGTCTCCAATTTGAGACTTAAATATTCAGCTGTGATTTACTATCACCTTCTTATGGTGTTTACTTTGAGTCAATTCAGAGACTATTAGTGATTCAGAAGATAAAATAATTTAAAATGATTATAAAGTACTGTTTCAAATAATGTCTTAAGTATCTGAATCTTTATCCCCTCAAAAAAAAAAAAAAAGAAATCTTGGTCCTCTTAGGGAGTTTTCAATATGAGAATACAATAAGAGAATTCCTAATAATAACAATAATTATGAAAATAATTAGCATTTTCTTATTGTTTACTGTATTTCAGGTTCTTGAAAACCATTTTACATGTATGCATTTTTATCTTCATGCCCCTAAAAGGAGATATTCTAAGGTGTCATAATTATTCTCATTTTATGAATGAGGAGACTGAAGCTTAAGAATCCTTCCAGAGATCGGTGATGATACCAAGGTTTTAACCCAGATCTACCTGACTACAAAGTCTATGGACATTGTCTCTAGCAGTAAAAAGATAAACTGGAGATAACGGAAATAAGATGGACTTCAGATTGTTAAATGTAAAAAAAGATCCACATAACAGTCATGCAGTGAGACATCTGAAATAGTAAACAAACTAATCTCTGTAATCAAGATCACTGAGGAGTCAGGATTTGCGTGAATGTATTTAGTTAATCCTAAAGATTCTCTTTTTGAAAGAGACAGTGTGGGGAAAGAAAAAGAAGTAGTTAGCCATAAATAAGAAAAAGAAATCCTGAGGGGACGGAAATTAGCAATGTCCGAGGGAGCGTTGCCCAGAGTGTACGGTATCCGGGTCAAGGACAGAAGCTGTAGAGACGATGCGTCAAGTTGTTCAAGCCTGGTGTCATTAAACACGTGCATCACACAACTGATTCCCATTATTTTGATTCCAGGCTCATCAAGATACTTTCTATTTTAATTTGGCTTTCCATGTAGCATGACAAAAAAATACAACAGTCAGATGAGGCAAGCATTCTGGACTGTTAGCCAGGACTCCTGTTACAAACGACTGAAATGTAATTGAAATTGGCTCAGGAAAAAAAGAAACTCATGGATTCATGGAAACAAAAACACCTAGGCAGGTAGAGTAGCTATAAATCTGGGTAAATGCAATCACTCAAAAGAAGTAATTGGGACTTAATCTCTCTACCCCTCTGCTCTGCTTTTATCTATATTGGCCTCATCTCAGGCCCCTTTCCCCTTGTGATGGCAAAAATGTCCTCTGACAGCTGCAGTTTATATCCCATGAGCTAGCATCACTTTCCTGATAGTTTCAGGAAAAGTCCCAGGGTTGAAGGCAACTTTGTCTGTCCCGGGTCACGTGTCCAATTATGGAGCCAGGGTTTGGCTCTGTCTCATTCAAATGACTCATTAGTGGGTTTAGTTCTCCAAAGGAAAATTGAATTGCTTTTACCAAAACCAGGACGAAAGTGACAGAGTGTAGGCAAAGAGAACAATTGTCCTTTACAACATGACAATTTAATTTTTTATTATAATTAATGGAACACTATTCTGCATTTTAAACATCAGTTCCTATAAGCTTGATTAACATGATTATAAATCTGAATGATGAAACTACAATTTAGGATACTAGCAATACAAGTTGTCCGACTGTTATTAGACCCCTGTTGTGCTCTATCTTCGACTTTCTCCGTCTCTGCCATCCTACCCTTCCTTCTCTAATCATTGCTCCCTCTGCTGTACTCTGTATCTTTTGCTTTCTGTCCTGTAGCTTCTCTGACATAAGGCCTGTGAGATGCCACAGATCACTTCACATACATGAACCTGGAAGTGTAAAGGACTTAATGCCCCATGGGGCAATCCTTGATCAGTGGAGCAGGAAAGCCTGTGGATAAATATTCCCCTCTTCTGTCCCTCAGTGCACAAGTGGACAATTCTTAGGATCCCTGTGGGACTTAGCCTCATGGTTGCCACATGGTGACCAGCTTAGCATACTTTTGATTGGATTGGCTTTCTCCTCCTCTCTAGTTTCACTTTTTCCACCTCCCCACTCTTGTTCCCTGGGATCACCTCTCCAAATAAACTACCTGTACAAAAGCCATTGTCTCAACTTGTGTTCTCCGGAAGAAACCCAGGCCAAGACAGCCACTGTGTTAAATTCTGTGAGAATGTTTCATAGAAACTAATATAGCTAACATTTATTTAGCACATACATGGTGCCAGACTCTGACCAAGCACTTTGTATGATACATAATCATACTTAAAATTCAAAACAACCCTTCAAAACAGATATTATTTCCATGGTAAAGATGGAGCATTACAGATTAGGGAGTATTGTATTCAATAGCCATGTCGTCAAAATTTCCAGTTTTCCTAATTCCACACTCAGGATTTATTTCCCTGTACCCTCTGAAGTTGGACATGGTCACATGAAGGGTAGGAGACTTTTTTTTTTTTTTTTGAGGCAGTGCTTGATCTGCTTTTTTTTTTTTTTTAATTTTTTGTTTATTGCAGTAACATTGGTTTATAACATTGTATAAATTTCAGGTGTACATCATTATAATAGATTACATCATGTTCACCACCCAAATACTAATTACAACCCATCACCACACACATGTGCCGAATTATCCCTTTCACCCTCCTCCCTCCCCCCTTCCCCTCTGGTAACCAACAATCCAATCTCTGTCTCTACGTGTTTGTTTATTGTTTTTATTATCTACTACTTAATGAAGGAAATCATATGGTATTTGACCTTCTCCCTCTAACTTATTTCACTTTGCATAATAAGGGGTAGGAGACTTTAAAAGCCAATTTCTCATTGTCTATCTTCTCTTCCCACTGCCACATTGCACAGGGCAGAGACTCTATTAGTCTGAGGGTCACTGAGAACAAAAGAAACAGATTCAAACCCCCAGCCAATCTGCTATGGACATATAGCTCAGAGAGAAGAAACCTTTACTTTTTAAAGCCACTGAGATGTGCGGATTGTTTATCACTTCAGCTTCACTTAGACTTTCCTGACTGGGGTGTGGATTTGAACCCAAACAGTCTGAATCTAGAAATTACCCTTTTAATAACTATATTATCCTCAGAGGCCTTGAAGTGGACACTGCAACATAGATCAAATTTGAATAGTTGAAAAAGAGTTGAAAACTTTCCAAAACAAAGGAAGAATACCGAACTAGGCGAAAATCAGGAATGTGCTGGCAAGACTAGAGTTCAGAAGGCTGATTATATAGGTGGAGCCAAAGGTTTGTTTAGGGGAGTAACTAAGTTACGCTTGGTGAGATAGGATTGGAGCCAAAATAGGGAGGACACTGGATATCAGTCTACAAATTTTATTTAGGAGTTAGTGTGACGCTATTAAAGTTGTTTATTCAAGCAAAGAAAAATTATAGGTTTTATGATATTATTGAACCCATTTGTGTGAGACATGATTCAAGAGTGCTTGCAGAAGATGTGTTTGGCCCTCGTGTATAAAAGACACCAAAGAAGGTGAGAGTGGAGGCAAGCAGATCAGGAAGGGAGTCTAGGATGAAGTATGAAATGTGGTCATAGTAGTGGGAACAGAAATATTTCAAGGGGAAAAATGATGGCACTTTTCCACTGAGTGACTATAGGAGAAGAAATGAGGCCGCAAATTATAGATGACTCAAGAGTTAAGTCTGAGTGGCTAGAAGTAAGTTAGGGTAGTATCATTATAAAAATCAGGAACCCCAGAGGAGGATAATGGGGTGTTAAAAAGGAAATGTCTTGAAAATTTTCAGCTGAAGCTCAGGACAAAATTCAACACTAGAAATATAGAATTGTTATCTTTTTGACACAGTGCCTGTTTTTTCTAAGTCATGTATAAAGGTTATTTGAATGAATAGACTAAGAACAAATGAAAGCAAGTAGGTAGCTTCTTCAAGGGGAGAACAACTTTTCCCCCCATAAACTCTAAAGGTATGAAACATGTTATATGCTGTTAATAGTTAAACAGAAATGGTTAGGTTTACATGACTTGCTCATGTCTGTCTAATTCCTAATTTCAGGTTAGCATGTATCTAAATCATTGAAAATGAGAAGTCCAAAAGCAACTCAATTTTTTCTGGTACTATGTCAACTATAATACCACCTAAAAATGTAAGAATACTTTGTATTAAAAACTCTCTCTTAATTATAGAAATATCATATTTATTTCCTGGTTATTTTATATTTAAACACCATTGTCCTCTTCAGAGTTTATGTAAGGAAAGAATTCTGTGTATACTTAAGTCCTTTTGTACTTAGAGTCAGTCTTAAAGGGCTGAGAGTCATAGTAGTAAAAAGGAATAGGGTAGCAAACAATATCAGTAGCACTGTACTGGAGGGAGAGGAGTGGGGTTAAAATGAGAACTCTTGTTGACAACGTCAACTGAAACTCAGCCTACACTCTTTTGTTTTCCCGTTGTTCTACCAATGACCAGCAACCCAACCTCCCATTAACCAAATGTGTTGCACACGTCTGGAGACAGCCTTCATAGATCTCTCTAGGCTCCTTTCACATTTGTCTTCAGGGGAAAAAAATAATTATGCTCTGCTCCTGTCCAAACAGGTACCCATTAACCTTTGGTAGAAAACAGCGATTGGCAATCAGATGCATGCTGAGATCTTAGATAAGCAGCTTCAAAAAAGATTTCTGGGATCCTTGGTAAAAACATTATCTACTGGATCTTCCATACTCTAAATGAGTATTTACTTCAGTAGTCATTTAAAAAGGTTAGGCACAGTGGAAATGAAATGGAGTTGCATTTTATAAAAATGGGATAAGTGGAATGTTGTAAAATTATCCAATTGTATCTAAAAGGCAAGAGAGAGAATTCTATCTTTGATCCTTCATATCTCAAATCATAGAGAAATTTGGTTAATAATTTCTACCATTGAGATAAGAAATGGGATAATTATGCAAGGTACTGATAATACTGAGATGAAAGAGAATGATCCTCTGTAACTCTGGGACTCTGTACAATGAAGTAATGTAAGGTCAGGGCTAAGATAGTATCAAGCCACACTCGGGGGAGTTTACGTCACTGTTCTGGCACTTTCCATCTTGAATTTTACAATGGAGTTGAAAGAGGAAAGGATATGTCTTATAATCTATCAAGTAGTACCTATTTCAAATTTAATACAATTATGCCCAAAGTAACATGGTGAAGTGGAAACACACCGGAGTCAAGTCCTGAGACCTGGATTCTAGGTTTCCCTCTGCCATATCTCACTGTGTCACCTTAGGCAAGCCATTTCAAATCATCTCCCTTCTCTGGGAGTGAATGTCTTCAGTTGAAAATACAGAGGTTTGTGTTAAGTGGTCCCACATATCTCTTCCCATTCAAAGGACTGAAGTTTATTTTAGATGATTATTTTTTGTCAATGTGTAAAATATGGGATGTATTTTGAGCCCGCTCAAGCTGCAAATTCTTAAATAAAGAATATAAAATAGGAAAAAATGAAACTAGTCATTTTTAGAGTTATGAAATGGAAACCTTCTCTTAAATATCTACATGAAGAAAAAACATGATTCCAGTAGCTCTTACTGAGCATTTCACAGATAAGGTAATATTTACCTACAACAGAGAAATCACAAACAAAATCAGGGAAATTATTTGAAGTTCTCTTGCCATAGTGATGATTAAAGTGACATATTAGCAAGGACAGAAATAGTCTTCCTGTAGGAGAAAAGGACAGATGTTTGTCAGACCTAATTGTATGTGTGATATTCGATGAGTTTCTTACTAAGTTAAACCACTGGCAGAAAAAAGCAAGTATCAAAGAAATGAATTCACTATTCATTCTATCCACCTAGTGTTTCCGTTTATGTAGACAAATCTACTATGAAATGTAGAACAGAATACATTTCCAAGTTTAATGCAGAATTTTAGATAGCAATACAAAATTTGATAGCAATGAACAGTTAGTGTAAACATTTTCAAAAGAGTCTGATTTGCTATGATAGTCATGGTACCACTCAGTGAGGTTTACCTTATTAAAATTCTGCATTTGCCATTTGAATTTTGACATGTTCCTAAAAATATCATGATTCTATTATGACTACAATTCTCATCACTTCTGGGTATTTTAACCTTGTATTTCACTATTTCTAATGACATGGGTGGTTATGTAAACCAGAAACATATGAGACCTGTGAGCTCCAAAAGAAACTACAAATCTTAACAAAGAGTTATTTACTTCTGTTGGGACTAAGCTATAAGCAGACTCTAGCTTGGTGGTCTACAAAGACGGGTTTTGGAACCATATATTTCTTTTGTAGAACTCATATAGAATGTCAGCCAAAATTACCAAGCTAAAATCTTAAAATCTCTAAGCAGAAGTTAGAGTTCCAGGAGGCTAATTTGGAAATTAGGGTCTAACTGATTATATAGTCAGGTCTTTTTTTTTTCCCTCTAGTTACAAAGGCTCATAGAAAAGATACTCACCAGTATATCCAGGCACAGAGATCAATCTAGCTGCAATAAACTATTCTTTCTTAGATGATGCATTAAAATTTAAACATTGCAAAATAAGATACCTAGGGAAAGAATTTTTTATTTTTTATTATTTGTCCAATAAATGTTTATAGATTGTAGTTAGGCTTACTAGAGGAAGTTTCCTCGGTGGGTCACCCTAATAAAAATGACATATATTAACCAACATTGTAGACTTTTCACAGTAGAACTACTCATAAGATGGAGCTCAGTTATAAGGCAGTTATAGTTCAGTTATGGTTTAACTTAAAAAATTAAGTTAATGCTAGAATAGTATCCACATAGCTATGGTGAAATTATATAGGAAAAGTTCAAATTATAGAGCAAGAACTCAAAAGTAACAGTATGACCACCCACATAATTTTACCATGATTCCTAATGGCACTGATATCTGAATTTTCTTACTGCAGTCAGATTTTATTAACTTGGGTGAACAATGAATAGAAATAAACCACTATTTTCCAGATAATTATACTACATTTAACGATATAATAACTTCAAAGATAAAATGCCTATCAAAACTAAGGTATATATTGACAAAGACAAGTACAATGAAATAAAGCATGACTACCCAGTGAACTTTTTTATCTTCATGCATTTATTATTCATTCAACAAATATTCATTGAGTACCTTCGATGTGTCAGACACTGTACCAGGCTCTGAGGATATGATAGTGAACAAAATAGAATGGCCTCTCTTTGCCCTTTTTGAATTTACAATTTATACTGATAACTGGTTCTTTCAGAAAAACACTAGCATTTCTAAGAAGATCTTAATCTTTCTATACGTGTAGAAGGAGTGGTCTGACATAAAATTAGAGCACAGTTTATTATAAGGCAACAGCGTATCTTATAAAGTACCAAATCATGTTCCCAAAATAGTAACAGTACTAGATAGTCCCTCATGCCTGTGAACACTGATCATTCATAATTTTTAATTTCCAGTCCTGTAGCAACTTGTCAAGCAATACAGAAGTGGTTCTGGGTGAATGAATACTGCAGGCAAGACATAATACTGTTGATCCTAGTGATGCACAACCATTGCCAGTCTAAATTTACCTTTCTTTTTCTGAATGAAAATGAGAATGAACAGGAGAAGGAGAAGGGGCAGACAGGGGAAGAAAACAGTAGAATATAAGGAAGCTTATCTCTGCTCTACAACAAAAGTGAAATACTTGGTTCTAAATTAATTATAAATACATTATATGCATATCATCGCATATATCACATATATGCACACGATACACACGTGTGTGTCATGTGTATATATATTTATACATATATTTTTAAACTCCTGAAATTCACATCAATTCTATTTTCAAAACACTGAAGAATTATATTACTATTTATTTCCCACATAAAGACCACAAACTGATGGTTTATTGACATGATCCTATCCGATTTACCTTCTGTCAAGATTTCTGTGAATATATAAACAAGACATAAGTAGAAAAGTCCTGAACCAAACAAAACAGTAAGTTGGAAGCCTTTCCTGCAGGAAGACACAACTATGGTTTGTTTCACTGAAACCCTTACTACTCAAGAGTATATTTTCTTTAAATCAAAATTCTTTGCTTATTGATAACAACTTCTTTTCAAAAATGTTTTTCCTTACTATGTCAATTCGAATGCTTTATTATGGTCAAGGGTCATTCAAGCACGTGCTGGGCCTTGAAATACACTAAATAACATGTTTTGTTTTTTTTTAATGTCGAAGATTCTTGTGCTGTTATAAAGAAAACTGATCCTATTCAAAAGCGAATTCTATATCCATTTCCTGTCACCCCAATATGCAAAAACCTGAATGAAAATAGTTTTAAAAGAACTGAAAGCTTTTTTTTCATAGAAATTTGGTCTTTGGTGGGTAGAAAAAATATTCACTGAAAGTCAAATATTTTTATAATGAAAGAATGAAAAAGTGATTATTTTACTGGAGTGTTTTACTTGATTGCCAGAAAGACACCCTTGATATTTATTTTATTCTGGTAGCCAAATCTACTGAAGTCAAATTTCGTATTTAGAAGCTCATTGCAATTACTGAGACCAAACATAAATAATGAAGAGAAAGGAAAGCCTATCAGAAATTCCGTGTTATGTTCTCACAACACACTTTTTTGTCACTATTTCTGCACATGGAAAATGAAATAAATACTCTGTGGTAAAACACTTTGATAGCCTAAATGATAGGTGATGACAACCAAAGGAACTTATAAAGCCAGGTTTCTAAATGGTAGTGCATTATTTCTATTAGTCAGTTATGCTGTGCTGATTTATTTAGGATTAGAGGATAATTTGACTCCCCCAAGAAACACATTATCTAATACAAGTGACAGGAAATGACGATTGGCAAAATCTGCTCTTCCAACTCTCCCAAGACATCACCATAAAGTCTTACTTTTTGTCTCATAAATTCCGAAAGATTTGTGTTGAAACAACTTCATAAAAAAGACTTGCCACACATTTCACCTGAAAATCCTATAATATGTCCCAAGGAAAAGCTGGAGCCAGAGTTTAGGGTCTATGGGATATTTACACAGGGCGGCAATTCTAAGTCTGAATTTCTAGGAAAACATCGTAGACAAGTTGATCTACTCCTTCTAAAAAGTTCTTTAACAATATTCTCTTCTGCCCCTGGTCAAGGGCATCACAGAAAGTGAAAAATCTGACATTGCCTCTCATTCTTTTCTCCAAATTCTAGCAGTAAAATGAAAGGAGAATATATCTCTTTTATTAGGGTGGGGAAAATATACAATTTTGTCAAAATTGTCCAAAAGTCTTGATTCACTCCAAACACACAGACATTACCTCATTTAGGAGTAGGAAAAAAGAAAAGCTAAGTCTGGTATATTATAACACCAAACAACTTGAATAGGACATGGTACCAAGAACAATGGTTTAAACTGGTGTGATTGAATTCACTTATAAAACACATTGGTGTCTAAAGCTTATTTATGAACTTAAAATATACTCATTGATTTTTAAACTCAATTTTGACACTAATATGTATATTAGTATTATTAGAATATATTCTCTATCCTGTCAATAATCTGTAATATATGATATTTATTATGCATAATATATATTTATAATATGTATTATATATTAGTGTTATTAGAATATATAATAATGTTATATATATATCTGTGTAAACAGTTTTAGTTAAAATTAAAATGTTTGTTTTCCTTATGCTAGTAATGGCACAGGATGTCTAAAATACAAACAAAAAAAGATCATCAAATGATCCTTTTTTTATGGACATAGGGAAAATCTCACACAATTTTTTGATCATCTTTTGCAGAAAAGATGAATATGCTTTAACAAAATTTTAAAAAGATAAAATCTTTAAATTTCTATATATTATAATATTGCACAGGGAAGCCTGATACACTTTAAAATTTTAATACTTGATATATTAATAGTAAATACATAGTTAAACATGGAATTAGCTATTGTATAATTGCACAAAAATTTCCAGTGAATTATGACATTAGGCCTAATCTAAATATTGTTTGAAAAAGAAAGCTAATGCTTATTTGTCTCTTTTAAATTTTATCCTATTCATAACTCTGTCTATTCTAGAAGATTCTATCATGTAAAATCATCAAGAAAATTGCACTACTCATCCAAAAGAAATTAAGATACATCTCTTTAAGTACAACTTTAAAAAATAAGAAAATTTAATGTAAAATTTTTGATATGTAAATCCCATTTAAACGAAATAATTTTTGCATACTAATAAAAATTTTGGATGTGGACGACAAATTTCTATTTCTTGGCCTGGGTGGTATGTACAAGGGATTTGTCTTATAATAATTCCTGTGGTCATGCACACAAAAACAAACTTGTATATTTTTTTGTGTATGGTTTTCTCTGTGTTTTAAAATACTACAAACATAATTTTTAAGAAACCTTTACATTACTGAAGTTAAGGAGTGAAAAGTATCTTGTTACAAGATATTTTTATAAAGCAATTATAGAGTTAAATTTTGGGTACTTAAGATTGATTAATTCAATAATTCTTATGGTGATAGGTATAAAAGTAGGTAAAATAAAGTTTGAAATATGCCTAATACCATATCTAGCATGTAGTAAACATGTATTAATATCCATAGAGCTATAGGTCTCAAATCTGGCTGCACACTAGAATAATTTGAGGAGCTTTTAAAAAATATTCTTACCTACAATTTATTCTTTAGAAATTGACTAATTGATCTGAAATGGGAGTTTGGTCATCTTTCCAAATAATTTTAATGTGTAACCAGGAAATTAGGAACCACTGTCTTAGCAGGTGTTAGAAATCTACCTTTAATGTGAGTATTCTAAAATATCTCCTAGACCATAATAGTTAATTAAACAGTAAATTACCTAATATTCATTTTTTCCTACCTTATAATTTCATATTTCCTTTAAAAAAAATTACAGTATGGCAGAAAAGTAAATAAAAAAACCTAAGAAAATACAACAGTTCTAGCAAAGGAAAGAGATGAGATAAAATTCATAAATATAGTGACTAACAGTTTATATATTTGGGTTTTTTTTTTTTAACCCTGTATCCTACAATGTGTGGGATGTAGGTTAAATTGTTTAATAAATATTAAAATAAGTGTCCCAAAGAATTTTGACTGCCCTTTTGTTGTGCCAATCATGTTCATAAAACTACTCATATTGCACATGTCAACTTTTTCTCCCAACATATGGGCAGATTTAAGAGATAAGTAATTAGTTCCTTCAAAATATTCTATTAAATACAGACTAAAAAATTTTTTTAAATCTTTCTCCTAAAATAGCCTTTTAAAAGTACATGTAAAAATATCTTCAGAAGATATAGTAATCTATCTTTATAAGATTTATGAAAGCAATTATTCATGGATGAAAATCTTATACACTTAATGTATAAGTGATATGGGAAATACTTCTTTTTCATGGAAATCCTTTCCACCCCTATCTCCACAGTCCTCCCATTAAGAAACAAACAAACAAATGAACAAATTCCATCAGATGTAAAAACTGCTGCAGTTGATAAATTTCAGGCAGAAGGAAAGCCTAACAAACCCCGGTGTTAACTGGATACTGTTTGTTGCTTTACTGCTCTTATCTTCAGGTCCCTCCATCAGAGCATATAAATGCATGAGGTGACTAGTCAATTAGTCTTTCCTCTCAAGAGAACTGGCTTTGGCCATGCACACAATAAAAGGACTCTATTAAGTTAATTCTATCTGCAATTTTTGTACATGACCCAAGTCACCTCAAAGTAAATTATGCTTAGTTGTCTGAACCCATGCAAGAACTAGGACCAGAATCAGACTTAAGGCCCACAGGGGGATGGAGGAACTGTGAGGGAATTGTGTACAGCACCTGCCCACACCCTGCCCTGCTTAATCACCTGCATCTCCATGGGGCACTGGAAAGAAGGCTGGAGGATCACCAAAAGCTGTTTACACAACTGGAACCATTCCATCTCAACTCAAGTGAAGCAAACAACAGTGAAAGGGTTCTCTATTCCAATCATCCAGCAAAAACAATATGAAGTGGACATCTTGGGAAGTAAATCACCAGGAACATTAAGACATCAGGGACAGGAGAAATTAAAAAAAAAAAAAGTAGTTCAATTAAGCAAATTTTACTAAGTTTGTCTCTAGTGTTGGCTGTGGGATCCATTGCTTTCTCTGACCACGTTAGAGTATGACAAGTGATGGGATGTTAACGGGTTGTGCACAAGAAAGTGAGAAAAAGGTATATATGAGTTATAAGAAAGTCCAATGTTTTCTTTTCTCATCACATGCTTCACAGAGCAGCTTCTCTAATTATTCTCACAGCTCCTTGTAGCCTGTGTATCTAAAATTTCCAAGCTCGTAGGCTCCTTAACCTGTATTTCCTACAAAGACTTTATATAAAATCTGGTGTGAATATCCTTTCTAAATAAAAATGTAGTTAAAATGAACATCTTGGATTTCTTTCCAACTCTACTCCTAACTTTAAAATCCATGATATTTTTCTCCTTTGAATTTTTGCAATTCTTATTATAAGCATGTATTTTGTTATTAATGTTATTTTTTTCGCACTGGACTGAGAATAATTGAAAGAGTTCATGTTCAAGGGTATGGGCTTCGCAGAACTAGTCACAAACAGAAAATAAAAGCAAACAAATACTGTATTAAATGTCAAACTTTATATTTATCATTACCTCAAAAATGGAAATAGTTACAATTTACTTTCTCTGTGCCAGGTACTATGCTAGGTGTTTTATATGTGTTATCTCATTTAAGTCTCAAAACGTCATGAGGCAAATATATATTAATATTAATAATGTACTATTATTACTCCCATTTTTGGCAGGTGAAAAAGTAAGGGCTTAGAAATTAAGAAATAGCAACAACTTTGCCAAAGCTTACACCACCACTGAGAATTGGACTGGATATTTGAAACTGGTGTTTCGAAATTCAGTCTCTTAATCATGATTTTATATTACCAATTCTACAAACTTTTGGATATTCTTTCTAATTTATAGAATAAATATGACTAAACTGTAAAAGGAAAAATCTAGGGAAAAAATATATCATTAAAGAGGCAGGACACTGTGGAAGATAAGGAAATATTATAAGGTCAAATACATGATAAATGTGAAATGATAGTATAAAATCTCATGATGAAAAGGAGACTCTTTTCCAATTAAGAAGTCTTCCAAAATCCTTCTTTAAAATCATGTAAACCAATAGCCATGTGAGTGCATCAGCTATTATTATATTTTCAGATCATATTGGAGAGGCAACATAACTTCATGGTCAAGATTTTAGGTTTTGGAGTCAGATTGCTTGGATTCAAAATTCATTTCTTCTACCTATCAGTTTTGTCATCTTGAGTAAATTAATTAACCTCTTTAGGCCTCAATTTCTTCATTAGTAAAATGAGGGAAACGATTGCAACCACTTCTTGGGTTGTGAGAATTAAATGGGTCAATTCATATAAAGAATGTAGAACATTTCTAGCATATATTAAGCACTAAATAAACGTTAACCATTTACATACTTAGCTTTTGGGAAGTCTTTTCTGTCTAGTTCACATACCACACAGTGTGGGTAGAGCAATGATGTGACCTGAATGAATACAACATGGTTAATATGGTGTTCTTGATCTTCTTGGGCTATCCACACATTGTTGTGTCCCTTTAATATTTGAAGAGTTCCTAGGTGCTTTGAATACTCTGATTTCAATATTAATGATGCAGTAATAAGTTTGTTGAGCAGCTGATTAGAATGGAACTCGGCTATGATGATGATGTAAGCTCATGACCTAGATAGAAGAATAAACTAATTGTACTGATAGTCAAGAGTAGCTGAAATGTGCAAGCTTGGGATACCAGTATGTGAAGGTTGAGATAAAATTTGTTCACCATTATCAGTGCTATATTCTTTTTTCTTAGACTAATGAATATTCAAGTGAAATTAACTGAGTTCTTTTTTTTTTCCCCCTTTTTCTCCCCAAAGCCCCAGTAGATAGTTGTATGTCATAGTTGCACATCCTTCTAGTTGCCGTATGTGGGACGTGGCCTCAGCATGGCTGGAGAAGCGGCACATCGGTGCACGCCCAGGATCCGAACCCCAGCCGCCAGTAGCGGAGCAGGCGCACTTAACCGCTAAGCCACGGGGCCGGCCCCAGAACTGAGTTCTTAAAATGCTATAATGATACTTTTTTTGGTGTAGTGAAAGAAGGCAATTGTATAAACATTAGGCAGATTATACTGCCAAGGATGAAGACAGCACAGTTGGAAACAATGAAACATTGAAACACTAGTGTGATTAGCAGGAAAACCTGGTAACAAAATGCTTACATCAGCATGTAGCAATCAGTGACTCAGAGCAAATACATCATGTTGACTGTCAGATTAACAGATCTTTCCACAGGCAGACCCAGTAAACAGAGAAGACTGAAACTATGCAAAGACAGATCTTAAATTGCTGTGCATGGCATCCAGTTATTTAATTATCTATGCTTCTTAGACTGCTTTACCAGATTTCTCTTTTCTAATTAGGAGAAGATGTAAGTGATACATCTCTAAAATATGTGTCAGTTGTTTGAAGATGTGCAAAGGTAATCTGTGATAGCCTTCCACCACAAGAAAAAGCAGGTATTTCAAACAGATGGAAACAAAGATTTTCAGTTGTGTATGAAGCTTTTCACCCAGGCATTGACCCTTTTTTCTCTCTTATTTCTGTCATATACATATAGAAATAACATCATCAGGATTCTTTTTAATGATGGACATATACTCTATGATTGTTTTAATAACTTATTCTGCAAAGCTTGCTTTTTACTATCATATGATTCCTCAAGCAGCCTCCTATGAAACAATACAAGGAGGGATATAAGGAAATCTTAGCATAACATAGATTGCTGCCAAATTGTCAGCTGTTGCTGGATGAATGGTGAAACCAAGACACATTTTTACTCCCCTGGGCTAACCATTTTAGATGACACATCTGTATACAGTTGTCCAGTTAATATTAGTATAAGTCTTCACGTTGACGTAAATAATATAACTTACAATACTAAGGATGCAGTGATGACTTTCCTCTGGAATGTAATGTGAGGATTATAACCAAGACCGTTACCCCTGTTGATCAGTCACAAGAGCCTAAACTAGTCCAAGGGGACTGTTGAAAGCATTGCTAATTCTTCATGCCTTAAGTATGTATGTAATCATATCCTAGAGACTTGAGTTACATGTTGATAACAATTGCTTCTCTTCTAGAAGACAAACCACATCAACTATAGAAGAAGAGAATTAAAATATCTCTCCATAAATTTCTCATGGACACACACAACAATGTCTGTATTGAGGAATATCATCTGCTGCCATTGTCAGCGGTCTCTTCATCCAGAGACAACTGCTAACCTTGCACCCCAGAGGCCTTTTAACATTTAAATTTATGATTTCACACTCGAGGCAAGTCTGTTGTCATTTAAAAAGACAAATGCAGATTCCAGAGAATTAATTTCCCTTTAAATACAACTGAAGAAGCACCTCATGATCTTTTGTTGTCTTTTAAAGAGATCTCCCAAGATGAGCAGCAAATTGCAAGTAAATGTGACAGTAGAACACATTAAAAATTCCAGTCTTTTGTGAAATAAATTAAATGCAGAACATATAGTTTTATAAATTACAGTTTGTAATGCCTATTTGGAAATGCCACTGTGTGGTATTTTAAACAAAACTGAGAGTCTAGCCCTCAGTACCAAACTGAAGTGAAAACAAGTCTATTACGAGGATAATTAGTTAGCTAAGTCGTTTAGGTAAATTGTGGTTTGCTTTGGATGATTTCTATAATTGTCTCAGTTTGTTTTTTTAAGTTCAAAATTCACGTATAACCAGTTACTATAAAAAATCAGCTGTTTGAAGTAAAATAATTCATAATAAAGACAAATTACCATATTTTCCAGAAGTGCACATGACTTCATAAACTTAATTAAAACTTATTTACTACTAGTGGAAACAAAACAAAACAATATAGTTTATAAGAGTTTCTCAATAGTTTGCTATATTTAAAAAAACATCAGGGGCGGGCCCAGTGGTGCAGCGGTTAAGTGCGCATACTCTGCTTCAGCGGCCCTGGGTTCGCGGGTTCATATCCCCAGCGCGCACTGCCGCACCGCTTGTCAAGCCATGCTGTGGCGGCCTCCCATATAAAGTAGAGGAAGATGGGCATGGATGTTAGCCCAGGGCCAATCTTCCTCAGCAAAAAAAAAAAAAAAAAAAGAAAGAAAACATCATTAAATTTATTCTATCATTGTTATTATATTTGAGCATGGCTTTTAGAGATTGCATACTCTATTTTAAGCTTAGAAATAAAGACGACAGAATGTTTCTTTATAATAGTCATATCTTGAAAACACGGGGATTAAGACTCTTAATCTCAGCCCTCCTTTGAAAAAGTCCCTATATTATTCTTTCCTTCAATTTCTAGGTTAGTACTCTGTTAAAGGGATTAGTAATTTAACTCTCTACTTTTGAAAGTATTCCCTTACATAATTTAGAGAAATATTTTAAATACAGAATTTCTCTATAATAACCTACTCACTATCCATACACTAATAACCAACACACACAAAAATAGCAAGATCCATCGCGAACAATTTCCATTTGAACCATTCTGCCACATAAATGCAATAACAATCTTGAGAGTTCTTGGCCTAAATATATGCAGGTACATTCACACTTAAAAAGGCCAACTAGGGACTGAAACTATACTTCCAGACTGACAGACATTTGTTGATATTTATTTCTCCTTTCTTCTCCTGAGTTCCTCTTACCCATCACCCTTCTTATCTTGTCAATGCCATCAGAACGACTTCCCTATTTCTTGCTTTGCACCAAACCTGGTGGAAGTGTTCTTCAGTAGCCAAAGTTGTGGGGAAGGTAGGGAAGCGGCATCCTCTGGGGCACATCATTTTCCCTGAATTGTGTCTCTTCAGCCCCCAGCCTCTCCTTTCCTCACTATCCATCCTGCAGCTTCTCTTGACTTCTCACATCAAGACCTCTGATAAAATTAATTCCTATATCGGGGGACCCACAAAATGGAGGCTGGCCCAGGCCCCAACTCTAAACTTAAGTCAGCCGGCCCTTACGGGAAACAACTGTCAAGGAAACTTATCCTACACCAATCACAGTCCTCCAACTCAGCTTTAGCTAGTTTATCTTACCCTAGACAATAGGAGCTGCTAGCCTTAAAGGAAATGGCTGATCTCCTAGCCAACCATGCTGTTTCCACCTTGCCTCTTCTAAGGCTCTGTACAACTCGCTCCTGCCCAAAACCTTTGGAAGAAGGCTCTACCACTTGTGAGGCACTGTACTCCCTCAATCCGTGCATTGTTTGCCCTTGAATAAAGAACATCAAACTTGCTAAATTGTTTTAGTTTTGTCATTTGAAAGTTTTGGTGATGAGATGGAACTGAAGACAGCTGCTGAAGTTTCAGCGATGGCTCCTAGACACAGAGGAAGGTACCCACAGAGTCCTTTTGGTTCTCTGCCTCTTCAGAGACTCTCGGGGATCTCTGGTAGCTTCTATCGTATTGAGTTCCGTTTATTTTGCGTTCCGAGTTCTTCAAGTTTGTTTGTCCTAATCCTTCTGGGTGGAAAATTGGGGTGTGAGAGACGACAGATTTTCACGTTGAGACTTACTGGGCCACAACATTTGGGTTTGTGGCCTACCTCATCTCCAAGGTAAGTGCCTTCTAGAGGTCCTGACAGGTCTTAGGAACAGTGCACAAGCAGCCAGAAACAATTAAGTCTGGTTCAATTAGGGAGGATTATTTCACTAAGGGAAGGAAGGTACCCCTCAATCTAAATAAAGTAAGATGGGGGCCGGCCATGGTGGCATAGTGGTTAAGTTCTGCCACTCCACTTCTGGCGGCCCAGGTTCGCAGGTTCCGATCCTGGGTGCAGACCCACGCACCGCTTATCAAGCCATGCTGTGGCAGGCGTCCCACATAAAGTAGAGGAAGATGGGCACGGATGTTAGACCAGGGCCAATCTTCCTCAGCAAAAAGGAGGAGGATTGGCAATAGGTGTTAGCTCAGGGCTAATCTTCCTCACACACACACAAAAAGTAAGATGGCAGCCTTACAGCACTCACAAAAACCTCCAGGTAAGTCCACAACATAAACTGCTGAGGGACTTGGGGAAATAAATTAAGACAAGAAATTCAGATGGCCCATCAAAATCAAAGTAGGCACAAGCTGGACTATTAAAAGCCATTAGGTGACATACAAATGGCCAACAGGTACATGAAAAGTTGCTCAACATCACTAATCATCAGAGAAATACAAATCAAAGCCACAATGAGATATCCCCTCACACCTGTTAGAATGGCTATTATCAAAAAGACAAGAACTCACAAGTGTTGGCAAGGATGTGGAGAAAATGGAACCCTTGTGCACTGTTGGTGGGAATGTAAATTGGTGCAGCCACTATGGAAAACAGTATGGAGATTCCTCAAAAAATTAAAACTAGAACTACCATATGATCCAGCAATTCCGCTTCTGGGTATTTATCCAAAGAAAATGAAAACACTAACTCAAAAAGATATATGCACCCAAATGTTCATTGCAGCATTATTTCTATACACATACACAGAATGGAATATTATTCAGCCATAAAAAAGAATGAAATCTTTTTTTCTCTTTCAATACAAAAGATTTATTTTCTAATCAATATTACCCAACAGCCTATCTCCCAAATAAACAATAATAAAAAGCATCATGGATTGAGGAGAGATTATTACTATAGATAATGAGATATTTGAATACTGTTACTTAATTTGAAAGTGGGTATGTCAAAAAAAGAAAAAATATACATTTATTGTCCCTGAAAATTTGCAAAATAAAATATACTATAAGGCAACAAACTATTTGGATTGTGGATTATCTCCTCTGGTGAGACACTGCTGCCCATGTTAAAATATGGAACACGATATGTAGTTATTGGGAAAAGAGAATGATGTCCATACAGCTTAGATATAAATAAGTCATTGAGGGCATCAGTGACTATGAGCAGCATATAAATTCCTGAAAGTTACAGAATAATCAATAAATCCTATTAAACTCTCATTTCTTGGTATACTGCACACTTGCATATTTAAACTGACCTCTTTTTTGTTGTTTGTTTACGTACACTATGAAATAATTACCACAATCGGTTTAGATAGATTATTATGTATGTAGATAAAATAAAAAGAAAGGAAAAAAAGAATTTCTCCTGTGATGAGAACTCTTAGATCTACTCTCTTAGCAAGTTTCCTATATATCATACAGCAGTGTTAACTATAGTCATCATGTTGTACATTACATCCCCAGTACTTATTTATTTTTTGTACATTGCATCTCCATGGCTTATTTATTTTATAACTGGAAGTTTTTACCTCTTGACTCTCTTCACCCACCCCCCAACACCCCTCCCCTCTGGCAACCACAAATCTGTTCTCTGTATCTATAAGTTTTGTTTTGTTGTGTTTGTTCATGTTTGTTTTTTTGATCCCACATATAAGTGAAAACATACAGTATTTGTCTTTCTCTGTCTGACTTATATCACTTAGCATAATACCCTCAAGGTCCATCCATGTTGTTGCAAATGGCAAGGTTTCATTCTTTTTTATGGCTGAGTAGTATTCCATTTTATATATATACACCACATCTTCTTTATCCATTCATCCATTGATAGATGCTTAGGTTGTTTCCACATCTTGGCTATTGTAAACAATACTGCCATGAACATAGGGATGCATATATCTTTCTGAATTAGTGTTTTAATTTTCTTCAGGTAAGTACTCAGAAGTAGAATTGCTAGATCATGTGATAGTTCTATTTTTAATTTTTTGAGGAATCCCCATACTGTTTTCCATAGTGGCTGCACCAATTTACATTTCCACCAACAGTGCACAAGGGTTCCCTTTTCTCCACATCCTTGCCAATATTTGTTAGTTCTTGTCTGTTTGATAGTAGCCATTCTAACAGGTGTGAGGTGATATCTCATTGAGGTTTTGATTTGCATTTCCCTGATGATTAATGATGTTGAGCATCTTTTAACATGCCTGTTGGCCATCTGTATGTCTTCTTTGGAAAAGAAGACATCTAATTTCATTCATCCATCTAATATCATTCCTTTGCATGTGGCTGTCCAGTTGTCCCAACACCACTTATTGAAGAGACAGTCCTTTCCCTATTGTGTGTTCTTGACTCCTCTGTTGTAAATTAATTGACCATATATGCATGAGTTTATTTTTGGGCTCTATTCTGCTCCATTGATCTATGTGTCTGTTTTTATACCAATACCATACTGTTTTGATTACTTTAAATTTGTAATATAGTTTGAAATCAGGGACTGTGATGCCTCCAGCTTTGCTCTTCTTCCTCAAGATTGCCTTGGCTATTTGGGGTCTTTTGTGGTTCCATACAAATTTTAGGAGTGTTTGTTCTATTTATGTGAAAAATACCATTGGAATTTTGATAGGGATTGCATTAAATCTGTAGATTGCTTTGGATAATATGGCATTTTAAAAATATTAATTCTTCCAATCCATGAGCATGGAATATCTTTCCACTTATTTGTATCTTCTTCGGTTTCTTTTACCAGCGTATTATAGTTTTCAGTTACAGGTCTTTCAACTCCTTGGTTAAAATTATTCCTAGGTTGGGCCGGCCCCATGGCTTAGCGGTTGGGTGCACGTGCTCCGCTGCTGGCGGCCCGGGTTCGGAACCCCGGGCGCGCACTGACGCACCGCTTCTCCGGCCATGCTGAGGCCGTGTCCCACGTGCAGCAACTAGAAGGATGTGCAACTACGACATACAACTGTCTACTGGGGCTTTGGGGAAAAATAAATAAATAAATAAAAAATTATTAAAAAAAAAAAAATTATTCCTAGGTGTTTTATTGGTTTTGGTGCAATTGTAAATGGGATTATTTTATTAATTTCTCTTTCTGATAGCATGTCAGCCTACAGAAATTCAACAGATTTTTGTATATTGATTTTGTTTATTAGTTCTAACAGTTTTGTGGTTTTAGGGTTTTTTATATATATATAAAATCATGTCATCCACACACAGCGACAGTTTTACTTCTTCCTTTCCAATTTGGATGCCATTTATTTTTTTTCTTGCCTAATTGCTCTTGCTAGAACTTCTAATACTATGTTGAAGAAAAGTGATGAGAGTGGGCATCCTTTTCTTGTTCCTGATCTTAGAGGAAAAGCTTTCTGCTTTTCACCTTTGAGTATGATGTTAGCTATGTGCTTGTCATATATGGCCTTTATTATGTTCAGATCTATTCCTTCTATATCCACTTTGTTGAGAGTTTTTATCCCAAATGGATTTGAATTTTGTCAAACGCTTCTTGTGCATCTGTTGAGATGATCATATGATTTTTATCCTTCATTTTGTTAACGTGGTGTATTATGTTGATTAATTTGTGGATGTGGAACCGTCCTTGAATCCCTGGAATAAATCCCACTTGATCATGTTGTATGACCCTTTAAATGTATTGTTGAATTTAGTTTGCTAATATTTTGTTGAGGATTTTTGCGTATGAGTTCATTAGGGATATTAGCCTATAATTTTCTTTTTTTATGGTGTCCTTGTCTGGTTTTGGTACAGGGTAATGCTGTCCTCATAAAATGGGTTTGGAAGCATTCCTTCATCTTCTATTTTTTGAAAGAATCTGAGAAGGATTGGTGTTAATTCCTCTTTGAACATCTGGTAGAATTTACCAGTGAAGCTGACTTTTGTTTTTTGGGAGGTTTTTGTTTACTGATTCAATCTCCTTACTATTAATTCGTATATTGAGGATATGCCAAGACCTGTCAGTATTCTAAAGGGAGAGTTCTCATTCAGCACCTAGTTTCAAGCTGATTGGAAACCAGACTCTCAGGCGGCAGTCCTATGGGACCACAATTGTAAACACTGCTGGCCTCTAGACCAGGCAATCTGGAGGTGTCCCCTTGCTGATAGTTGCAAAAATCGGGGCTCCAGATGAGTGTGTAAGCTCCTTTCTGGGAGGTACTGGCGAGCTGTAGCAAGGCTAAAGGAGAGCACAAAGATGGTGTCCCCCGGCCTATGTTCTGTGAGAGCACTTCCGTAGCCTTTGGAAGTGTGGCAAACTTGAAGCCTGTCCCTCAGACTGAATCTCCAAGACAAGTAAACAGGCCTTTTTCACAGGAAAACTGGGATTGTGTTTCAGTCTGCTCTCTGTTCAGTGCCATGGGGGTAGTAACCTGCCCAGAACTATCTCTCCAATTGTTTCAGTCCCACGGCATCCAGAAGCACAAGCCCCCTGGTCACCAGAGCCAGGTGCTCAACAGGCAACCCCTGTGTGGACTGTGCACATCCGCTGGCTTTAGTGGGGTCGCAGGAGAGTGTAGGGGCGGGGCGTGCCGACCACTTCTAGCAAGGTAGGGAGAGAGTACAAAACTGTCACTCTCCAGTGCGTCTGTCCCTGGAGAGAGTCCCAAGAGATCTCTGCCCTTCCAGCAGATGCTTTAAGATTAGCAAATGAATCTCTTTCACTCATGGCCTAGGCATTTTTCAAACTGCTACTTTTGCACTGGGTCCTGGGGCAAGTGAGTCTGCATGTTGAGCCCTTTTAGAGCAGAATCTCAATTCCCTACAGCTCGTTTGAGCTGTCTTATTTATGTCTCCTGGATGGAAGTCCCATTGGATTTCAAAGCCAGACATTTTAGGGGCTTGTCTCTCCAGTGCAGGTCCCAAGGATTAGGTGGCCTGATGTGGGGCACAAACTCCTCGCTCCTCAGGGAGAAGCTCCATATTTGTGTGATCCTTCCCTGTTGTGGGTTGCTGCACTGGGAGTGGGGTTTATGAGAGACTGTGTCTCTGCCTCTCCTACCCATCTCAATGTGGCCCTTTTATCCTTTGCTGTAAAGGAGATGTTCAGCTAGTTTTAGGTCTTTTTCAGAGGGAATTGTTCCATTTGTAGCTGTAGATTTGATGTGTGCCTAGAAGGAGGCGAGTTCAGGATTTTCTTACACCACCATCTTGAACATACCTCCAAAAAGAATGAAATCTTGCCATTTGTGAAACATGGATGAAACCTGAGGGCATTATCCTAAGTGAAATAAGTCAGATTGAGAAAGACAAATACCGTATGATCTCACTTATATGTGGAATTTAAAAAACAAACAAAAAACAGAGCTCACAGATACAGAGAACAGATTGGTGGTTGCCAGGGGCAGGGGGTGAGGGATGGGCAAAATGGGTGAAGGCAGTCCAAAGGTACAAACTTCCAGTTAAAAAATAAATCATGGAGGTGTAATGTACAGCATGGTGATTACAGTTAATACTACTGTATTGCATATTTGAAAGTTGCTAAGATAGTAAATCTTAAAAGTTCTCATCACAAGAAAAAGATTTTGTAACTATGTATGGTGACAGATTTTAACTAGACTTATTGTGTTGATCATTTTGCAATATATACAAATATCAATTGAAATTAATATAATGTTATATGTCAATTATACCTCAAAACAAAAAAAAACCAAAACAAAACCATTAGGGCATCCACCACTATAAAGAAATCTTCTCATGAAAGAAATAATAGATCTATTGGTAATGCAAATCTCCAAAGCCAAAGCCACAAAATTGGCGAGCATGAGTCAAGTACTTGAAAGCTGTTAGAGCACTGATGCCCTAACCCTAAGACTCCTGTGCTAGGATAAGTTGGTCACAGAAAGGGTTAGATTGATACTAGGTCATCCCCAACCTTAAGAAAATTTCTATGCAATGAGGCACACTGTAAAACACCACAAAAGCCCCAACCCAGCGGCACATCCCACTTAAGTATTAATTTTGCTCCAAGAGACCCAAGGCTTAGCTAAACAATGGGATCCTCAAGTTTCAATGGACCGAGTGTGCCACCTTCCAGCACACCTGCCTATTTTATGTCTAAGAAATGTGGTCTAGAAGCTGTAGATATCTTAAAAAAGGCAATGTCTTACTAAGACAATCTAGAATTACAATGGCCATTATGTGAAATGTTCTAACTAGGCAAGTAAGAAGTGCACTTGAAAACAAGGGCTCCTAAATCAAACAGAATGGGATACCTATTTTAATTAGCATGCAGAAGCCTCCAAGAGGCTTCAAGATTCCAAAATAGCTTCATTGAAAGAGTCATTGAAAAGGCTAATAAAAAATTAGACACGAGTTACCTAGAACAAAAGACTATAAGATTGATGTGACTCCTATTGCATGCTCCTTCACCTGAGACTCACAGTCTGCTAGTCCTCTACCTGAATTGCCTTTCCACTCTGAAGAGACAAGACCATAAACAAAAGTCCACCAAGTTAGTGGCCTTACAGAAACCTCCATATCTACCCTTGAAGGAGGGCCCCCACATGGGCCGCTCTCAGGGGTGACAGGACTCTGTGGGATTCCCTGGTAAACTACTACTAATTATTTCCTTAAACAGCCGAGGGGAAACTAAAATTAAAATTAACAAAAAACTTGCCAAATTCTTGCACATACTGGAGCTACACTCTACTTTAA
Source organism: Ceratotherium simum simum (assembly GCF_057802395.1). Classification (NCBI taxonomy): domain Eukaryota; kingdom Metazoa; phylum Chordata; class Mammalia; order Perissodactyla; family Rhinocerotidae; genus Ceratotherium; species Ceratotherium simum. The sequence continues at coordinate 30,512,912 of NC_141900.1, forward strand.
ACCCTACTTACTCAGGACTTTTCAGATGGGATCCTGGGAAAATTGGCAGAAGCCAGTGAAAGGTGAGATTTCTAAATAGAGTCAGCTCTCCAAGATCTCTGTGTATAATGCTCAGTTGAGAGAGGAAGATAAAATTTCATGTTGTTCCTTCCTTTCCAAATCCTGACCCATTGGTTATTGATACTTTACTCCCCAGTGACAGCTATTGCCTTCTTATTTGTCTCATTTTGTGTCCTGAGAACTTGGTATGGCAACCATAAGGTTGGGGAGCCCCCAAAATATGGCCAGACAAAAATGTATGCTGCACCCCATTTGCAGGTGGGATTCTACCAACCATTGCCAGCTTTCAGGGGAATTGTCTAAGTTTTTATTTTGGCTGTCTTTGGGAGTGGCTCTGGATTTGGGGAGGGTAGCACCTTTGCACCGTTTTAGGGGATGCCTCTTGTGTCCAAGGAGTTATTCAATAATAGAAGGAATATTTACTGTTTCTCCTGGCTGAAACCTGACAAGGTATTTGAAAGGAATTTTTTAAAAAGTAGCTCTATGAGATCCAGTGTCAAGATGGTAGCATAGGCAGACTCTGAATTGACCTCCTCCCACAGCCACAACAAGTTTACAGCTAGTCTTGGAACAATTACTCCTGAGAAATAACTGAAAACTGGATAAAAAGAACCCCCACAACAAGGGACAGTGCTGACTGAAGTGGAAGAGGCAGAGATTCCTTTCTGGAGAGGAAAAGGCTACCTTCCAGCCATGGCTGTTCACTGGCTGGCAGCAATCTTAACATATGAAGCCTTTCCTGGATGAGGGGGGAATCTGAGCAAGAGAGCTTTACCACAATAAGCAGCTTTGGGATTCAGCACAACTGAAAGAAGTGTCATAATATCTGGCTTTGCTGGCTATTAACAATAATGGAGAATACCCCCAGAAAAGCTATCAGACATAAGGGGAAAAAAAATCCCTGCTCTTAAAGGGCCCACAAACAAATTCACCCATTTTGGAAAGCAACCTAAGATCACCAGAAAGAAAGGTGCATAGTCCCTTGGTGAAAAGAGACTCACTTGATAGGCACATCTCAGCGAGAGGTGAGACCTCCCTAGGCTGGGACCACCTCCCCTGGGACTTAAACATTGGTGGCAGCCCTTGTTGTGACCTAGTATAGTGATGCTGACACAGACGTTGGAAGATGCCATTGGAGTTCTTCCCCTGTCCTGTTAGCACAGGGGTCTGCACCACCCACTAGAGCACTATTTAATCCAGCTCAGCCAGGGCAGGCAGCCAGCCCTAGGGACTGCTCCCACTCAATAGCAAGCCCCTGGGAAACTGGTGGGCCCATATAGGCTGGGTGTGTGAGACCTCTGCAGTGGGGTGAGTGGGTCCACCTCTGTGGGGCAGGGTATGTGTGAGGGTCAGGCCTGCATTGGTGGAATGTATGGGGCCTCTGCAGTGGGGTAGGTGGGTCTGCTTTAGTGGGTTGGGACTTGTGCACAGGGCAGGACTATGTTGATGGGGTGTGTGGCCTGCGGACGGTGGGGCTTGTCAGCTGCAGAAGACTTGTGCTTCTCAGACAGCCACATAGGTAATTGGCCCCACCTTCCAAAGCGTGAAACAATTGGGTGCTCCCATGCAGCTGGGTCCCACCCAGCTGCATTCGAATGAGCTGATAACAGCCTTGCAGGCCAGAGGCCTACAGCAATTGAAAGCACCTGAGTCTAACAATGAGCCATGCTGGGGACCTACCCATTTAACAGAAAAACTGCAACAGGAATGTGCTATTAGACCTTGCAGTCAACTGTGCTGGGGCTCCCCGCCCCTGATAGAGTGACTGAAGGGACCATAGCAGCCACCCACAGGTGAATATTACAACCAGCTGGTCTGGGGGACAGCCTAGCCTCCTGGGGCACCTGCAGCAAAAGCAATCCTGCGACAACAGAAGGACGAACATAGCCCACACAGGGGACACTCCTGGAACATTTGGACCTGGTGTTGAGAGTGAAACACACTGCTGGGCCTCATAAGGCATCTCTTACATAAGGCCACATCTCCAAGATCAGGACACATAGCTTACCTACCTAATACATAGGTATAATCACAGAGAAAGAGGCAAAATGAGGAGATAAAGGAATATGTTCCAAATGAAAGAACAGGACAAATCCTCAGAAAAAGAACTAAATGAAACAGAGATAAACAATCTATCTGATAAAGAGTACAAACTAATAGTCATAAGGATGCTCACTGATCTTGGGAGAAGAATGGATGAACTCACTAAGAACTTCAACAAAGAACTGGAAAATATAAAAAAGAACCAATCAGAAATAAAGAATACAATAATGGAAATGAAAAATTCACTAGAGGGACTCAATAGCAGAGTAGATGGTACAGAAGAACAGATCAGTGAGCTGGATGAAAGACTAGAATAAATCACCCAAGCTTAACAGATAAAAGAAAAAAGAATTAAAAAGAATGAACATAGTCTAAAGGACCTCTGTGACAACATCAAGTGCACTAACAACCATATTATAGGTGTCCCAGAAGGAGAACAGAGAGACAAAGGGGCAGAGAGTCTATTTGAGGAAATAATAGTTGAAAACTTTCTTAACCTAAGGAAGGAAACAGATGTCCAGGTACAGGAATCACAAAGGGCACCAAACAAGATAAACCCAAAGAGGCCCACACCAAAAAAATACCAAACAAGAAAATCCCTGGTAAAGGCAAATATCAGTAAGATAGCAGGTCAACCAACTATGAAGCCAATATGAAGGTCAAAGGACAAAAGTACTAAGATTACCTATTTCCATGATAGGAGGGTAACGGATACAAATGCACAAAAAAAGAGGTTAGCTATGATATCAAAAACATAAAATGTGGGAGGAGGGGAGTAAAAGAGTAGAACTTTTAGACAGACGTCACACTAAAGAGACCATCTATTTAATATAGATTGCTATATACACAGATTTTTGTATATTAATCTCATGGTAATCACAAACCAGAATCCTATAATAAATAAACAAAAAGTTAAGAGAAAGGAACCCAAACATAACACTAAAGAAAGCCATCAAATCACAAGAGAAGAGAACAAGAGAAGAGGAGAGGAACAAGTAACAACTGCTAAAACTCTCAGAAAAAAAGTAACAAAATGGCAATAAGTTCACTCTTATCAATAGCTACTTCAAAGTCAATGGATTAAATGCTCCAATAAAAAGGCATAAGGTGGCCAATTGGATAAAAAACAAGACCCATATATATTCTGCATACAAGAGACACACATCAGACCTAAAGACACCCATGAACTGAAAGTGAAGGGATGGAAAAAGATACTCCATGAAAATGGCAATGAAAAGAAAGCTGACGTAGCAATACTCATATCAGACAAAATAGACTTTAAAACAAAATCTGTAACAAGAGACAAAGAAAGGCACTACATAATGATGAAGGGAACAATCCAACAAGAAGATATAACACTTGTAAATATCTATGCACCCAAGATAGGAGCACCTAAATATATAAAGCAATTACCAACAGACATAAAGGGGAAAGATAGACAGTAACACAATAATAGTAGGATACTTTAACACTCCACTTACACCAATGGATAGATCATCCAAGCAGAAGATCAATAAGGAAACATTAGCCTTAAACGACACGCTAGACCAGATGGACTTGGTAGATATATACAGAACATTCAATCCACAAACTGAAGAATACACATTCTTTTCAAATGCACATGGAACATTCTTTAGGATAGATCACATATTAGGCCACAAAACAAGTCTAAATAAATTTAAGAAGATTGAAATAATACCAAGCATCTTTGTTGACCACAACAGTATGAAACTAGACATCAACAATAGAAAGAAAACCAGAAAAGCCACAAATATGTGGACATTAAACAAAATCCTACTGAACAACAATTGGGTCAATGAAGAAATCAAAGGAAAATTAAAAAAATATCTGGAGCCAAATTAAGATGAAAATATGACATGTCAGAATTTATGGGATACAGCAAAAGTGGTTCAGAGAGGGATGTTTATAGCAATACAGGCCTACATCAACAAACAAGAAAAATCTCAAGTAAACAATCCAACAGTGCACCTAAAGGAACTGGAAAAAGAAGAACAAAGCCCAAAATCAGTAGACGGAAGGAAATAATAAAAATCAGAGATGAAATAAATAAAATAGAGACTAAAAAAACAATGGAAATGATCGATGAAACTAAGAAACAGTTCTTTGAAAAGATAAATGAAATTGACAAACCTTTAGCTAGACTCACCAAGAAAGAAAGAGAGAAGGCTCAAATAAATAAAATCAGAAATTAAAGAGGGGAAATTACAACAGACACCTCAGAAATACAAAAGATTATGAGAATACTATGAAAAACTATACGCCAAAATATTGGATAGGGCCGGCCCGGTGGCTTAGCGGTTAAGTGCGTGCGCTCCACTGCTGACGGCCCGGGTTTGGATCCCAGGTGCACACCAATGCACCGATTCTCCGGCCATGCTGAGGCCATGTCCCACATACAGCAACTAGAAGGATGTGCAGCTATGACATACGACTATCTACCGGGGCTTTTGGGGAAAAAAATAAATAAATAAAATTAAAAAAAAAAAAAAAGAAAGACAAGCTATTGTACAAAAGTACTGCATCTGCTTAAAAAAAAAAAAAAAGACATTGGATAATCTAAAAGAAATGGATAAATTCTTAGAATCATACAACTTTCCAAAACTGAATCAAGAAGAAATAGAGAATTTGAATAGACAAATCACCAGTAAGGAGATCAAAACAGTAATCAAAATCCTCCCCAAAAATAAAAGTCCAGGACCAGACGGCTTCCGTGGTGAATTCTACCCAACAGTCAAAAAAGACCTACTACCTATCCTTCTCAAACTCTTCTGAAAAATTGAAGATAAGGGGAAGCGTCCTAACTCTATGAAGCCAACATTACCCTGATACCAAAACCAGACAAGGACAACACAAAAAAAGAAAATTAAAGGCCAATATCACTGATGAACATCTATGCAAAGTTCCTTAACAAAATACTAGCAAATCAAATACAATAATACATTAAAAAGATCATACACCTTGATCTAGTCGGATTCAATCCAGGGATGCAAGGGTGGCGCAACATCTGCAAATCAATCAACGTAATACACTACATTAACAAAATGAAGAATAAAAATCACATGATCATCTCAATTGATGCAAAGGAAGCATTTGATAAGATACAACATCAATTTATGATAAAAACTCTGAATAAAATGGGTATAGAAGGAAAGTACCTCAACATAATAAAGGCCATATATGACAAACCCACAGCTAATATCATTCTCAATGGTGAAAAACTGAAAGCTATCTCTCTAAGAAAAGGAACCAGACAAGGATGCCCACTCTCATCACTCTTATTTAACATAGTATTGGAAGTCCTAGCCAGAGCAATCAGGCAAGAAAATAAATAAAAGATACCCAAATTGGAAAGGAAGAAGTGAAACTGTCACTATTTGCAGATGACGTGATTTCATATATAGAAAACCCTAAAGAATCCATCAAAAAAGTTTTAGAATGAATGAATGAATACAGTAAACTTGCAGGATACAAAATCAACGTACAAAAATCAGTTGTGTTTCTATACAATAACAACAGAGTAGCAGAAGGAGAAATTAAGAATACAATCCCATTTACGATTGCAACAAAAAGAATAAAATACCTAAGAATAAATTTAACCAAAGTGGTGAAAGACCTGTACGCTGAAAACAATCAAACATCGTTGAAAGAAATTGAAGAAGATTCTAAGTAATGGAAAGATAGTCCGTGCACTTGGATTGGAAGAATTAACATAATTAAAATGTCCATATTTCCTCAAGTAATCTACAAATTCAATGCAATCCCTATCAAAGTTCCAATGACATTTTTCACAGAAATAAAACAAAGAATCCTAAAATTTATGTGGAGCAACAAAAGACCCCAAATAGCCAAAGCAATCCTGAGAAAAAAGAACAAAGCTGGAGGTATCACACTCCCTGACTTCAAAATATACTACAGATCTATAGTAATCAAAACAGCATGGTATTGGCCCAAAAAGAGACACACAGATCAATGGAACAGAATTGAGAGACCAGAAATGAAACCACTTATCTAGGGGTAGCTGAATTTCAACAAGGGAGCCAAGAACATACAATAGAGAACGGAAAGTCTCTTCAATAAATGGTGCTGGGAAAACTGGACAGCCACATGCAAAAGAATGAAAGTAGACCATTATCTTACACCATAAACAAAAATTAACTCAAAATGGATTAAACACTTGAATGTAAGACCTGAAACCATGAAACTTCTGGAAGAAAACATAGGCAGTAGGCTCTTTGACATCAGTCTTAGCAGCACATTTTCAAGTACCATGTCTGACCAGACAAGGGAAACAATAGAAAAAATAACCAAATGAGACTACATCAAACTGGAAAAATTCTGCACAGCAAAGGAAACCATCAACAAAAGGAAAAGACAGCCTAATAATTGGGAGAAAATATTGGCAAACCATATATCTGCCTGGAGGTTAATATCCAAAATATATACAGAACTCATACATCTCAGTAACAAGAAAACTAACAACCCCATTAAAAAATGAGCAAAAGATCTGAACAGATATTTTTCCAAAGAAGATATACAGATGGCCAACAGGCACATGAAAAGATGTTCAGCATCACTAATTATTAGGGAAAGGTAAATCAAAACTACAATGAGATATCACCTCACTCCCGTCAGAATGTCTATAATTAACAAGACAAATAACAAGTGTTGGAGAGGATGTGGAGAGAAGGGAACTCTCATACGCTGCTGGTGAGAGTGCAAACTGGTGCAGCCACTATGGAAAACAGTATGGAGATTCCTCAAAAAATTAAGAATAGAACTACCATATGATCCAGCTATTCCACTGCTGGGTATTTATCCAAAGAACATGAAAACACAATTGTGTAAAGATATATGCGTTGCTATGTTCAATGTGGCATTATTCACAATAACCAAGAGTTGGAAGCAACATAGGTGCCCATCAAGGGATGAATGGATAAAGAAGATGTGGTATATATACACAATGGTATACTACTCACCCATAAAAAGGATGAAATCCAGCCATTTGTGACAATACGGATGGACCTTGAGGGTATTATTCTAAGTGAAATAAGCCAGAGGGAGAAAGTCAAATACTGTATGATCTCATTCATAAATAGAAGATAAAAACAACAACAAACAAACACATAGAGACAGAGATTGGATTAGTGGTTACCAGAGTGGAAGGGGAGAAAGAGCACAGTTAGAGGGGTGATTAGGCACACGTGTACAGTGATGGATGGTAATTAGTCTTTGGGTGGTGAACATGATGTAATCTACACAGAAATCGAAATATAATGGCGTACACCTGAAATTTATATAATATTATAAACCAATGTTACCTCAAAAAAAAAAATAACCAATAAAAAAAAGGTAGGTCTATGGTCAGAGGTTGGCCAAATTGAAAGGTGATATTCAGAGTCTGGTAGGAACTTTTTTTTAGGCCTTCTCCCCTAAGCTAAATGAACCTATGTACCCAGAGGGAAATAAAAATGTTCCAAAGACAAACAGCTTTAAATCTAGTACATAGGAATCTTTTGATTTCCATCCTAGTTGAAGATCTTCTCCCTGATTTAAAGAAGCAAATGTAAGATAATGTAGTTGGATGGGTGGGTTAGCCCTCTAATGTCATTCAGGTTGCAACCCAATTCTTTGAGGAATTAAAAACAACTGTCCTTGTCTTATAATTGAGTCTTGACAAGAACAGCATTGCAGATCTAGAAGCAATTCAAAGCCCACCTATCCTTGTTACCAATCCTCAAAACCTCTCCTATTCATCTATAAATGCTTGTAGGTATTATAAAATTCTGGATTTCGGAAACAAAAGTCCTTTTTGGAGAAACTTACAGTCTTTTCCTGTACCTTTGAGATGTAGAGGTTCTACCCAGTCTTCTCTAGCAACTGAGGCCACCTCTTTGAAATGTAAACTTCAAGGAGGTAATTCTTTTCAGAAGGAATAGAAGAAAAAAAAAAAAAAAAGGGAAAGGCTATGTGGAAACGAGGAGAATGAAAAATCTTAAGTCTTTTCCGTAAATGTTAGTAAAATGTTGAAACCATCTGAGCAGATAACCTTAACTTATTCCATCTGCCAGAAACGTAATTTGGATCCAATTGTTCCTTTATAAACTAGTAAGTTTTGTATTATCATACCCGTCTTATGGCAAAAATTTTAAAATGAAAGCTATAATATCTCTGTTTCCATCTGTCTGTATGTTTAGGTATGTCTACACATGTATGTTATAAATGTGTGATATTTTTTTCTACCTCTGGATGGTATTATTTGTAAAGAGCTCTATTCAAGTTCATGTCATCTAGGATAATCTTTGCTAAATAAAAGCTAGTTTAAGGTTGTTGTTTTACTTAAATAAGCATGTCTTTTGTTATCCACATTAAATATAATGCAGACATACAACTTTTATTGTACTTAGGTTTACTAAAAGTCAAATAAGTTCATGTTTTCTCTGTTACAGAATTTGCCAGCAAGAAAGATAACAAGATGGTGGTTAGCTGTTTAATGCCTCTTGAAATTTTCATGAGTAATCTAAACATAATTGTTAAGAACAAGTCAATTAAATAGATGTAACTAAGATAAAAGTTTATAAATGAACTTTTCAACAATGATTATGCTGTATTGTATGTCTTTTTGGTAACTTGAAATCTTGAACTTATACTGAGATAAATTAAATGATAGGTATTCATTGAAGATCTAGATCTTTTCCAAATAAGATAAAATACTGAACATAGGTTGATAGGTTGGCTTCTTTCTACAGAGAAACTAAAAATATTTGATTCTATTAGCAAACATGTTTTGTGCCATATTGAAAATTTTACTTCCAGAAGAACATATTTCTAGAAATTATGAAATGTATTTATAAATTTGTCAATCCATAGAATGCTGGTATAACAGTCAGTCTGTAATTGCTTACTTCTGAGTTTTCACTAGGAATTAACGATTCTATGGGTTAGGAATTCTAATTAATATACACAACTAAAACTACTAGAAATAGTAAGGAAAGTATTTCTATACAAAGAAAGTAGGATGTGTTTTTGGTAAGAAGAGGTATGAGGTATGGGATATGTTTTGTTAAGGAAAAAAGAGAGCAATTTTCTAAAGTAAAATGATTGTTCCAGAAAAGAGAATGAGGAAAAAAAATGGGACAATATTTGAATGGATTTTAAAAAGTTGTGGAATGTTTGTGGAAAACGAATCTTGGGAAAGGAATTTTAGGTGTAGTCTAGCTGGCTAAGATTGGAATGGATTTATTTAATTTTTTTAAAAAAATTTAATATCAAAATTACACTAGCACAAAATTAGAATTTGGTTTTTCTTTCTGTTTAAAGGACAAAATTTTATTGTACTGTTGGTTTGCTCTTGATAAAAGATTGTGAAAAGTTTTTTTTTTTTACACTTTTGGAGTAATCTACCTGACATCAGAGATTTTTTTGTCTTAACCAAAATAATTTACTGTGCTTCACATTGTCTTTATCAGGTCTTTGGTTACTTAAGAAAACCGAGTCTTCTCAATATTAAAAGAGCTAAATTTTGTTCACAACTCTCTAAGCTTCTGTATTTGCCCTTAACACCTTCTACTGTCATTTTGTTTAAATAAATATTATTTCATAATGATCTATGATCCTATTTAGTTAAATGTTCAAATCTTTTGACATTTTGACAAGTTCCTCAAATCAGATTCTAAATGGAGTCTTTTTGACCTCAAAGTAACTTTGAGATTTCCCAGAGGGTCCCTGGAAAATCTCAATGGATTTTTCTCTCACTTTGTAAAGGAGAGACGTTAAACTAATTAGGTTCATTTGGTATGTTAAATTATGTGGGAAGCATTGTCAAATAAGAAGTGATGATAAACTTTCTTAGGTTATTTGTGTACTGATATATGTTACTAATATAGGCTTTCTAGACATTGTTTAAAGTTTCTAGAAATTTGACAATACTCTAATTGTCCAATTATTATCTTAAATTATTCTATGCCACAGAAATAACTCAGCATAAGGTAACAGTTGGAGTAAGAAATAGAAATCCTATTTTTCCTTTTTTCACCTGGGTTTTCAAGGCTGAGTGATCATTCAAAGAGAGGAAGCATATTTAAATGCATCCTATTTCTTGTGATCTAAGATTTTTAAAATAAGAATGCAAAAGAAGAAATGGATAGATCTCTTCTAGGCATCGTGGATGTTTTTCCTTAATATTGCATTACACATAGACAGGTTCTCTGATGCCTGAAGACTGCACAGCTGTGTGCATTTGTGTTCAAGATTAGGTTTATTGCATTTAGCTTGCCCCTTCTTTTATCATTACTCTTCCTCAGCTGTCTGTCTTCCCATCTCACTTTTGCCTTTAAACTCTCAAAGAAATGTGGAAGGTAGTTAAACGACCCTGGAATTTCTTTAGTGTAGGGATATTAAGTAATAGATGTACTCTGCTGGATATTGTCTTTCATAAAATTATCTAAAACCTGAAGATAGGCATTGGGTTAACTGCTCAGAAAATTTTGTTTAAAACACTTTAAAGAAAGTCAAAGGATAAGGAGCATAGGTGGAATTAAAATGCAAAACATTGTTCATTGAGGCTGATAGGGTTTTAATTTTGAACATGGATTATTTCTTATAAGAATCTAACTTTTCCTCCTCCCCCCTCAACTTCCAAGTTTTCTGAAATCAATGCATGTAACAAAATAATACGATCCTCTCATTCTTATCCTTTGTGTACTATTCGTTGTATTTAACTAGGTTGAATTCAGTTTTCTTCGACTCACTTTTTATTAATAAATATATATAAGTTTACACAAATGTGCACATTAAGATATATATTTAATTATGTCATAGATTTTGAAGTAATAAAAAAAAGGACATCCTTGAGATTTCACTTGTTTCTTTTTTGTAATTTTTAGCCCCTTTTTTGGCCTTTTCCCCTCAGTGTTATTTCTACCTCATCTCTTCTTTTACAGATGCCCAGAATCTACCTGCTCCCTTGCTCTCACACAAATCAAATATTCTGTCAGGTAAGGTAGTACTGTGACTAAAATCATTCATCTCACACAAGATTTAAAAATTTATTTCCCAAGAATATTTTTTTCTAATCAGCCATACTTGCTAATAGAATTCCAAGCATTAAAAAACTAAGGTTAAAAGTTATTTCTAGATCAAGAACCAACCTGTGCCTGGAAATCAGAGCTCAGAGGAGGTAGTATGCCCCTAAGCATAAGGCCCTGCATCTTCCACTTGGGTGTGCCTAATTTATTAGTGTAAAGGAATGAAGTTGGAGATCGGTCGTGTTCCAAAATCAACTCCAAACTGACAGTTACGGCTCCGGATCTATAGTTGCCTTGGCTAATGTAGGCTGTTTCACTGCAGTAAGAAACAGTTCGTTTTTGCTCTTAAGACCAAACTTGAGGGTTATCTTCAACTTTACTTGCTTATCTCAAAGGCTGAAAACTACAGATGTAATTAGTATGAAAATTTAACACTTTATAGACACTTTTTATTGGGTACTTTACTAATGTATCTATTTTCCTAAAATAATATTTTTTGAGATTTTGAAAATACAGTATTTAGTTTTTATTACTCCATAACAACAAATTTAGCTCAGGAGGAAAAAAAATCAAATAGCTAAATGTTCAGAATTAATAAAACTGTCCTTATGTATCAAACATAAAGAGATTATCTATTGCTTTTTGAAGGTCAAAGGATTTATAACTACTTAAAGTCTTGTAAATACTGTATTGTGCTTTGTGTATGTGTTATGGGCTGAATTGTGTCCCCCCCTCCCACAAAAAATTTATGTTGAAGTCCTAACCCTCAGTACCTCAGATTTGGAGGTAGGTTCTTTGTAGAGGTGATTAAGTTAAAATGAGGTCATTAGGATGGCTGTAATCCAATTTGACTGGTATTCTTATAAGAGGAAATTTGGACACAGACACGTACTTAGGGAAGAAGATGTGAAGACAGGGAGAAGATGGCCCTCTATAAGCTAAGTGGAGAGGACTGGAACAGATCCTTCCCTTATAGCTCTCATAAGGAACCAACCCTACCTACACCTACACATCAGACTTCCAGCCTCCAGAACCGTGAGAAAATAAATTCCTGTTGTTTAATCCACCCAGTCTGTGGTACTTTGTTATAGCAACCCTAGCAAACTAACAGTATGGAAATGATCAATTCATAAATATAATTTAAAAGTGAATTTAAATTAAGTAATGAATACTAGTTCAAATTTTGCTAAAGTTTTTCGGTGAACTACTTTGCAAAGTTTTAAGAAAGAATGTGGTTTTAAGAAACCATCAGCAAAAAACATTGAAAAATATTGATTTCTTAAGGAGAGTTTCAAGATACCACATATGTGGACATATTTGAAAGATGTCTTGATCATATTCATAATTTTTATTAATTGCCACATCATCCAATTAAATTTAACTCAGTTTTGATGTGGTACTGTAGTTTAAATCTTGGCAAATGTATATTAAAAATATATTATGATGTTAAAACAAATATGCTAATAGAATTGTGAAATAAATAATCACTAACAGAGCTTGATTAATGTATATATTTAAGCCTGGTTTACCAAGGCAGTTACATTACATCAGCTTGGGCTTTCAACTAATATAATCCATCAGCATTTCCTAATAAATTCAAATTTTTTGGAAAAGCATTTGGCCAGAAGTTTCTTATAAGGAGTATTTCCAACAAAAGAGTTTAGTCTACTTATAAAACTAAGAAAAGCAAAATTGCTTCTCTAATTTTGATTTTCTATACTAAGAACAGAACTGGATTTATTCCTATCATTTTATAGTTTCACTTTTTCCTTAGACATTCTTTTCAAAACAATTTGATGCCACTGTGAAAAGTGAATGATTTTATAAAGAATTTGAATCATTGGTGTGTGAATACCTGTGTATGGAGCACTTGGGTAGGTAATGTGGGATTAAGAAAGATTGCAGGAATCACTCACTGCCTTCGTGATGCGTCTAATTTCCATAGGAACACGTGGATTTTCACAATACAGAAAACAAGAGTTCAATACAGGAGATTTAACAAAGAGGTTCATAATTAGTTACTAAGCAAAGGTATAAAATAAATGCAAGCAGAAGGGATGCGTATTACAGAGAACAGTAACTGCTCTGTTTATAATTCAGAAAACTGTTCTGGCATACTATGAAACTGTGAATCATATCAATTATACACATTGTGATATTAATTAAAACATCAACTCTTTCAAAATTATAAATCCAGTTTAAATAATAATTCATATAATACTCAAATACTTTATTATTAACAAAGCAATATTGATTTTGGATAAATTACACGTATATAGAGAGACTGCTTATCTCTGCAAAATAATCTTATGCAGAGTTATGATGCAGAATAATGAGACTGATTTTCCTGTTTAGATTGTAGCTTGCTTTTCAAAGACTGTACATTCATGGAATTTAACTCATTTTGTGTTGACACAAATTAAATAAATATAAGTTTAAAAAAATCTTTCTTTGAAACAAGCAAGATTATATATCATGTATATTTCAAAATCCAATTTTCTCATTAATTGATTCACTCATTCAGTTACTTAGCAATTAAAAAAAATTATCTTCTCAATAAAGCTGACTACTATATTAGTGTTGTGGGGATAGATGCAAAGGGGGATCATATATGGTCTCTGTCTCCCACGAGTGCTCTCTATTAGAGAGTTAAGAATGTCATTAAATAATTTTCCACACATATTTACTTACTATGTGCCAAGAATTGTGCTCAGAATTAGGAAATCATAATACAACGTGGAATTCTAGCAATTCTCCAAATTCCTGATAGATTCCCTATTTTCATTTTTTTGGAAATTAAAAATATCACTTGAACTATTCTAATTTTTTGGTCCACCAATGCTATTCTGCACAAAGTTAAAAATAATAGGTACTGTTTACTGAAAGCTTACTACATATCCAGTATATGATATACTATGATATGATACACTACATATACAATGCTGAATACTTTACTTGCATTAGATCATAACAAACCTATGGGTGTTGGTGTTTTATCTCCATTGTATAGATGAGATATTGTGGCAGTACGTTGTCTGTGATCACAGGTCTAGGAAATGGTTAGGTGACTTGGTTAAGTTCACAAAGTTAATAAGGGGCTGAAGTCAGAATTGAACAGAAGACCTGATTATAAGTCTTTTCTTTTCTTTTTTATTTAATTAGATCCAATGGACATGAATTTGTGGAATATATAAACTTCAATAAGCATTGAATAGTAACCCAAATATCTCATAAAATCAAACAGCAATCATCTAATGGATGATATACCTCACTGTACATTTAATTGAAAAATACTGTTTCTGGCTCAATGTATAGATCCAAAGTCATGAATTCATACGTCTCAGTGTGGTAACTCACATGGCTTCTGGTCCTTTTCAGATATGGCACACCATTTCTTAAGTGGAGAGTATTGTAAAATACTAATTTTGTGTTTACTATGTTTATTAAATTATGTTAGAAGCTTGTTATTAGAAATTTCTCCCCGGCCTACCAGCCCCCACAAATCACTTATTAAAATATTGGTGCTCTATGAAATACACTTTGGAAAAAGTGGAATTAACATTAATACGAAAGACAAGAGAAAGATCAGGTTTGGAATAATGAGTTAAATTATGGGATTCTAGAGCATTAATTAGGACAGCTAAAGTATAGAAGAACAACATAGTCTTAGATAAGGGAAGCTTTTATAATCACTGAGGATCCCATACCTGAAAAGAATATTAGAAAGTCCAAGACTATGGACTCTGGGTGATGATGTGCCAATATAGGTTCATGAAATGTAACAAATGTACCACTCTAACGGGGGATGTTGATAATGAGGAGTCTATGCTTGCGTGGGGGCAGGAGATATCTGGGAAATCTCTGTACCTTCTCCTCAATTTTGCTGTGAACCTAAAACTGCTTTAAAAAATAAAGTCCATTAAAAAAAGTTCAAGAATGTATTGAGAATTGTGCCTGGCTAAGAAGCATGATCAGTGTTCCCTAAATTGCTATCTGAGTAATGTGGACTAGCATTTGATTCATGAGAGGTCATGCTAAGACCAGAATCAGGGGGCTAAATCAGAATAGAAGCTAGATCAAATCAGATATTTATTAAAAAGTCAACAGAGGTTCATTTGTGACCCTTTATACTCTCCCTCTCTCTCTCTCTCTCACACACACACACACACACTTTTTTATTTTTAATCCTAGTCTGCTTCTCTATAGTTAAAAGAGGGACCTTAAAACAAAAGAAACCAAACTAAAATGTGTCTGCATGCTTTGCACAGAGATAACAGCTCTAGCAAGAAATTAGGAAATAGTATTCTGATCTGTATTCAGCTAAACAGAAGATGAATATAAGTGAGATAAAGGAATTATAGAAGTCAGAAAAAAAAATACGTGCGTCAAATAACAAGGACCTGTTGGAGAAAGTAGGAATGAATTGGGAACAGGCTTGTAAGCATTGTTTGCACTGAGATAAAAAAATTTCTCTTAAGATAACCATGTTCATTGTAGGAAAGTGCTAACTTATCAGATGCTATCTCAATTTAAGATTTCTCACGCCCACATTTTCTCTAAGTGTTCCCAATGTATCATTTTTCAAAAACGAAAGAATTCTTTCGTTTACTTTCATGGAGTTTTTCCTTTGAATCTGTTGGCTTCAAAAAATTAGGAATTCTAAACAGAAGTCGCTGATGAAATCCACAACAGATGTGAAGAGACTATAAATTTTGTGAACAAGGAACACTTCTATGAACTTTAGTTGAGTTATATGCTAAATATCCCATCCCCCAAAATCTAGTTTCATTTTGTTTTCTCAATTTTAAATCTATAAAGAAGAAAGAACATGTCAGTTTCTGTTTTAGCCACAATAAAATTAATAATGCTTTCTTTTATTTCAGCTTTCCAAGCCAGATTCAAAGCAAGCTGAATGTCAAAAATTGTGGAGATGTGGACAAGATGAAAGGAATTCATATCACTTTCATCAAAATGTAAAGCAGAAGCGTAGGGTAGTAGCCAAGGGCAATCCTCATTCCTAAATAACAACACGTCAGACTGCAGGTGTCCCTGGGGATTGAGGAATGTGTATGGTTTATGTGCCTCTTTCTGTCTGGGGTTCCACAATGCATTTGTATACATATTTGGAACAAATCAATGTTAGTTTCTTTTTTAGTTTATGTTATATGATTCCCCATAATATTAATTTTTCTCCTCACCTTCTACTCAAGACTTAGGACTCCTGGGTTTGATATAGCCACTTTTTAAAAAAATTCATTTTTGTATTGTGTCTCTCCCTTCTGCATCTGAGAGTCCACGAACAGAATTTGACAAAAGTCCGATCTCTGTGTGTCATCTCTCCGAGGAGCTATTTGTGATGGTAAAGGAATGTTTTCCTACACTAATTCTTATGCACTCTCCATCAACTAATTGGGCTGACTTTGGACTCATATATATTTTTGATAAGAGTGTCCCTGGTGACTGGGGAGGTTCTGTTAAAAAGCTTTTGCATATTCACATTTGCTTGAATCAGGCTTTGGTTTTGTGTTTTTCAAACATGCTATGGAAATATTTTTTTCCTCCAACATATTTTACTAGTTTTATAACTGTACTGTATAAATAAAATTGAAACCATTAAAGAGAGGGGGAGAAACTAATGTCAAAGAGTCACACCTATTAACAAGAGGTTTCTGACATAGGAATTAAACTGGCAGCAATGAAAACCCCATTACATGTTGTGTTCCATTTGATTTCATTTTAGTACTAAAATCAACATTTTCAGATGTTAAAAAATTTGGAAAGAGTAAGGCTTCATTTCTTTCTATGAAACTAATACTAATATATCCATTACTGTTAATTACATTTCCTTTTTATTTGGCGAACAAAAATATTTATTCTTTAGAAAATTATAAAAGGCTAAATAAAAACTGAAGCAATTGCTTCTCCATCATATAATTTTTCTACCAAGAGTTTCTTGTGAAATATAAATAAAATCGATTTATTGAATAGCAAGTGTTGGATCAAATGATACTAAAACATTTATTGTTCTCTTTATGAAATATTTGATTGAAGGTCAAGTTTTACTTAATTTCACGGGCCTTACTCTGGAACAAATGGAGAACCTGCAACCACATAGGATTCTTAAAATATTTATGTACTTTTCTGTCTTCTCCTGAAAAGCAAACATCAATTTTAAGTCAGATGCCTTCGTTAGAAGATATTTTAACTTCCTGTCAATTGTACGGCATATGTTAAAAAAAAAAAAAAAAAGGAGAGAGAATTATTCCTATTTTTCCACTTTATTTGAAAACTAAACTACTTCAAATTTTACGGAATTTTCTTGAAAAGAAAATGTATCCCAACTCAATAACCATTTTACTACCTATTCCTTACAATTCATCCTAACTCTACACTTTGATTATATTTCCTTAATTTGTTTTGGCAAGAAAACTAAACTATCAATAGTGTTATGTGTGAGGATAATGGTATGTAGTCCATTATTAAATCACACTCTCTAGCATCATATTATGAGATATATATAGACTGCATACATTTACTGTTATATAAGTATTTACAGATTCTACTGCTTTCTGCATGAGCTATGTAGTTTAGTAGTAAATTAACAGTCTACCGTCTGTTGCTGCTATTAGAGCATAATGTAACAGAGTTCCATTGATAGCATAGGAATTTGTAGTCTTACCATGTGTCCAATGCTGTATTAATTAGCATTTTCTCAAATTCTCACTTATGTAAATTTACAATTACCTTGTAAGTTGTGTATTATTATTCCCATTTTACATTTGAATAAATGGAAGCTCATAGATAGTAATCAATATGCCCAGGGTTTTGAAGATAATCAGTGGCAGAACTGGGATTAAAATGGTCCTATTTGCTATTGCACCATATGACTAAACCTTGAGGATAAGATAGGAATAGGGAAACTAAAGAGAAGCTCAATTGTTTTATAATGGCAGTCTAATAGAGTTAAATTATCTTTTTATGGGTAAAGGTCAATAGAGCTCCTAATATGGTTGCTCATCTTCCATCCTTTACTGGTCCTCCTTGCCCGGTTTTACCAGCCTTCAGCCTTCCATGGTATAGTCTGTTCTTACTGCTCCTTCTCATAACCAGGCTTATTGGAAGAGTAATTCTAATTCCTAAACTCCATTCATTTCTATTATTTGATTTCTCTTTCTATTATGCATTGCAATGACTCTTGATAATGCTCCTTAATCCAAACTATTACCTCCCATTCAAAAGAACATATCTGAGTTTAAATGAGGTCCATTATCATAGGAAAACTTTGAATTCCTATTACTTAACGTATTAAGAAAAGAATAAATCAGTAACAAAGTTTGAAAATTAGATGTCTAGTAACAGAATAATTTCAATCAATATAATCCAACCAATAATATTTAATTCATTATATTAGTTGCTGGGTTTATAAAGAAAAAACACCTATTTCCAGCTCTTAAAGAATACACAATCATACAGACAAAAAAACCCTCATATTTTCAGTAATGTGAAAGTATAATAATGGAAGTTTGATTCTGGGGCAACAGATATCAACTGTGTTGTCTGGAATATAATTGACTTTCAATAAATATGGACTGAACCAAATAATGAAAGTTAATGGATAAATTAATTAATGAAATGATGATATATGGTATAAAAATACAGTAAGTGCTAATCATTAATGCTTTACTGGATAGTAAATAGCAATGAATAAATTTCTCCATTGCTCAGTAATATTACTTATTGGTTTAGATACACCTTCCTTTTATCCTTCCTTGGCCATTTCTCAAAAGATGCAGAAGTTCTAATCCAAAATAATAGATGTGATCATGCCGATATACAGCCTGGAAAGACAAGTAAAGCTTACATAGTTACCTGGACCACCCCACAACCCAGAAACTAAATGAAAAAGGCCTGGTACAACAGGCCATCTTTGTAACCTTGCTCTAATGTTGTGGACCACGTCGATTGTAATTCCTTTGTGGTATGTTGTGGCACTTGCTAAATTTTTGAAAATTATATCTGTGTTTCATTTGCTTGGCTAGCTTAACAATTCTAATTGTTTATGTCTTTCTATTTGCTCTATCATCAACCTCTTATAATTTAGAATCACTTCTCCATCAAAGTACTCACTATGTTAAGGGCGCATTTTCCATCTCTTCCACTTTAACAGGAGTTAAGAGGAGGAGAAAGCCATGTCTTATTCACCATTCTAACTGGCTTGACATTCAGCACAGCCCTTAGCACCTGGAAAGAGGTCAACAAAGCTTGCTGAATGAGTGAATAAATAAGGACTTCACTCACCTGTTGACCCTTGCCTACTTAGCTGTCCAGAGATTTCACCACCTCCACATTCTGCGTCTTGTCTCCCATTAGCGGCAAGTAATCTTTCCTGCTTAAATATTGGGAAGAGTATTGGGCCTAGCACCTTACTTTTCAGGTGAATCATAGGTAATACCTTTGGAGATTACTACTCCAGATTGTCTTCCCTTGTACATGGCAGCTCTACCCCACGCTCTGGGAAGCAGCAGAGAACATACCACTGAAGTAGTAAAGAATATCAGAAGAAGTTGGATGCGATTCAACCTTGCCCTGTTCCTTCTTCCAAACAGATTTGAAAGTTTTAAAATTTGGAGAAAGGTTATGGACAAGTACAAGTTCTTTGTTCTCCAAAAGCTCCTATGAATAGATTTAAAAGTAAATCATATAAAGTAGTCAGTTCTTAAAGAACTATTTATAGTATCAGTTTGATGGAGCAAATCTGTTTCAAGCTTTAAACTTCAGTAAATGGCTCTAAAATCAGCATGTAACCTGCCATGAAGCCAATTGAATGTCTTTAAATTAGGTGTCATATTTTATCCTGAACTACTTTTTAAAATATGGGTTCTTTGAAATTGCCATTTAAATTTGAGCTTCTAAGAAACTTACCAAGAGAGAAAAGCTTGTTTCCTTGACTCTCTTAAAAAAAAATAAGATTTGAAAATGATGGAGATTATTAAATCTGAAACCTAGCTTTTAACGAGTTACTATGGACCTTCAAAGCATTCTTTGAAATATATGGTTTCTTTGTGGGAGGGAATCATTATTGACACTAGAGTAGTGTTTGCTTAATCCACCATCCATCATTGCCTTCTTCTTGACACTTATGTTAGTGTACCCTAATATTCCTTTGAGATCTACCAAGGGATTTTAAAAGTGTATGCTCAACACTGAGCATATATTTTTTCTTCCTCTTTAGGGGTTAGAGATAGTAGACTTTGAAACATATGAGTGACAAACTCTTAAAGTTTTAAAAGTATATTGCTGTCATTAATACTAGTATCAATTAAATCATACTTGAAGTAACATACAAATTTATTTTTGCTAAAATTCAATCTGTAGAATTAATCAGATTAATTTAAATGAGAGAATTAGGTAAAAGTTAAACAGCTTGCACATGAACTGTACTCACGAAGCATCGACTTTTAAAAACATCACTGAGGGAACTTAAAGGGAGTCGTTTCCCTAATTTATTTGTATGTTTCTTTTATTGAAATAAAGGTACAAATTACTAAGGAACTATTCAAAAATAAAATAAGCAAAACTGTTACAATTTTCTTCCAAACATTTGAGTAACCCTCGTGATGGGTCAGTTCCCAGCTCACTACTCAGATATCAGCCGTGCCATGCTCCACTGGGGTTGTGCAGTTTTCTCTGCAAAGTGTTTTTTAGAAGTTGGTGTTCATTACAACACTCGTATATAGTAGAATCAGTCTTCCAAATGCCTTATAATTACTTTTTAATGCAATATGCTACTTATAAGAGGATTCTTTTCCAAGTTTAGTAACTTTTTCCCCCTGAAGCATATTTATCTTTCAACATACTAGCTAAGGAGTGTAGGCCTAGTGGTATTGCAGAAAGGACCAAATTGTTTCCTGCTGACCAGGCAGCCATCCTAAAGTAACAATTTGGATCAACCTGATCCAGGCAGCATTAGCGTTTCATTTAGTGTTATGAATTCTTTTATTTTGAGTATATTCAGGGAAAGTTAGTTGTTTACATTTACATTTGTATTTTTCTTAAACTTACCATTTCTTAAAAGTCATACTTCATAGAATTTTAAAGTTGGAAGGGATCGTGAAGATCTCTTTATCTCCTTATAATTTTTAATTCTTACTAATAAAAATCATAATACATGATTGCCCAGAAGTACAATGGTCGTAGTATCATGTATGGTCCATCGCAAAAGGGATAATTTGTCCTGGATAATTTTAATTCGACTTTTTATTTGTTAGCTATTTGTTTTTGTTATTTAAAAGCAAGAATATGTTCTATAACATTGAAACAACAGACCACTGCAATGGGCAACCAATGAAGCAGTTTTGGAATTGATATTAATGATTTTATATAATGATGATACTCAAATAATAGTGACATACAAATAATGATGATCAGTGAGTAGAAAGTTATTATCAAATGGTCTTCCTTGTATATAATATTTTGTGTCTCATTTTTTCATGGTATTTTGAGGACAGGGATTTTGGTTTCTTTTGTTTACTATCTTAAGCATAGTGACTATGACAGTGCTTGTCACACAGTAGGTGTTCATAATGTAATATTAAATGACTATGTTATTTGTATTTTCAGTGGCTTCAAATTATTTTTTATGGGCTGGAGTGATATATGGAAAATTTTAAGCATCTCCAGATAAGAATAATTTTAATAAGAAAGGGAGGTAGAGGGAAGAGAATTAACTTTTATAGAAAATTCACTCTGTGTTAAGTATCACACTAGGAACACCCTCCCCTAATCTCATTTAGTATGCTCATCTTTACTCTAAGAAAGCTAATATTACTCCATTACACAGATAAAGTCATTTAAGATTAGAGAATCGATGTGCCCAGGGAAATGCCAGGATTTTTAAAAATACCAAGTGTCCTAATTCTGTATGTGTATTTCTTTCTATTACTATTCAGATTCTGTGGGCAGCCAGAGCTACATTTGCACTAAATGTTGTAACATTTCAAATTATTATGGGCTTGATATCAATTTCTTAGAAGTTCATGGTTTCCACAATATTTTGATGTGGAGTAGTTTATTTGATCTTAATAGGTAGATGTGGCAGACACTGTTGGTGTCCCATCCATTGCCCGTGGCCTTCACTATTCCTGAGAGCTTCCACTGTAGGCTTCTGGGACTCTTTGCCTGAAGGTTTTCTTTGGCCATCAGAATTCGCTAAGGGGTACATAAGGCAGCCTGGAAGTGGTATCCCTGGAAATAGCTCTCAAACAATAAGTGATATGAATCAGTGGATAGATCGCCTAGCTCCCTCACCATTCAATAAAAGAGCTCTGCACACACAGTCCACACGATTTCCTCGAGATTCCCAGGTGCCCACAGCAGTCCTCTGCTCCATAATACAGCCTTTGTTGGCTTCATTCCCTTTCCTTTCTCCTCTCACATTCTGACCAGTGCTTCCTGGGATCACCTCTGAAATGAGCTGCTTTCATTCAAACGCTTGTCTCATGTTCAGATTCTTGTGGACTACAATCTAAGACACGAAGATGAATTTTATTATCCCTCTCCACAAATGAGGAGAGACTGAGGTTTAGAAAAAACTCATACTTACCCATTCATAGGGAATAAAGGATCAAGTTTAACCTGAGTTTTCTGTCTCTACAGTTTAGAGTCACCAGTTTATTTTCAGGGGCTTCCTAGTAGGGTGGGGGCGGCTCTTTGGTAACGCAGCTGTGTGGTATCTCCTTCCTGTATTCTACACATACAAAAGCAGGGAGGCCAAATCAGTGGTGTCAGTCTCTGCTTGGGACAAATGTAGTTTTAGGTTTGGGACTGCTTGGGACTTTAGGTTGCACTTGAATTTAGATATTTTGGCCATAGTTAATACCAATTGGGGGATCTTAAATTTAGACTTTAAACAAAACAGGATTTTTTCTGAGATTAGCATGTCTAAAACTATACTCACTTTTAATAAACAATTAAACTCTTCTATCCGCTTTCACTAAGGGTAAAATGCACAAATACACAACTGGGAATTGAATTGTAAGCAACACTTTTCCCACATTAAATAGTACACTGCAAGTCTGAAGGGACTAGGTTTATACCAGTCATTGTTTTGTCCCAATTTTTGCTCTGAGACACCCTGTTTACACTGGCTGCAGTGCCTTGACTATTTCTGTCTGCATTGTCAGGCCTGACAGAGAAGGCCTTTTGAGTCTCCCTGCACGTAATGCAATACCCTACAATTACTATTATTACTAGACATGCTGCTTTACTTTCCCTGTTTCCTTTCAAGGTTGTAGTCTTTTGCCTTTCTTTTATTCTTGCATTTTATCTCTCTCGCTTCTTTGAGCCCTGTGTGTTCTGCATGCTCCATGAGGTGTGCCACCTTGGCCTGTTGCTCTTCTACTGAACATCTCCTTGAACCCTGTGGTCACTCACTCAAAATCCACAACATTCACAATTAGGCTGTACTCCTTCTGGTCTTTTGCTTGTAGGTTTTTTCTGTCTCTGTAATTTGTTCATTCTCTTACCAAACTTGCTCTCTAATCACATCACTTAGGATTTATTTCCATCTTTGCACTTAACATTAGTTGACACTAACTTGTTTATTCACCAATTTATTTGGTTTTTCTTCCTCCTGTGTGAGATTGCAAGTTCCAAGAGGGCAGGTACGTGATGCTGTGTTTCTTGTTTCCTACTGTGTCCCTGGGTCTTAGCACATGTCCTACCACAAAGTAGGTACTTGAATATTTGTTGAATAAAAATGCCTCTGGCTCAGGGAAAGTGTTAGAAATCTTCCTCTTAGGGAATAACGCCATTGGTATTTGAGCATAAAAGAACTGACTACCAGAAAGACAGGTGACTAAGAGGACAAAGCAAGACCTGCTTCATTGCAGTTCACTATAGGAAACTTTTAAAATTTACTTTTTACCTTATGAAATTATTTTTGCAAAGAATAAAAAAATACTTCCTCCTTTATAAGGTGATTCTCTGGTTTCATCAAGAGGATAAGAGTTTATGAAGGTATTCCACAGAAACAGAATTATGGTTTTTTCCCAATGTATTTATCTCTGAAGTTATGTAACTAATAAATCGAAGAAGCATAATTTGTGGTGTGTGATTAAAAAGTAATTTGTTTTATAAGTGTTTAAACATTGCTCAGTGGACTAGTTTATCTCCTGCACCTGGATGAAAACACAAACAAAACTAAAGAAATCGCATGATTTCTCTAATCACTATTAAGTAATAAAAGTCCTTTGATCAAATCAACTTGTAAAATACTGTTTCATCTCAGAATTAGAATGTCCAGTTGCATATGATGCCAAACTGTCCAACTATTCTGAGTCACAATTACTTTCCCTCCTATTTCTGTCTAGATAACTGCTCCAGAGAAGGAAGCAAAATCTGCTTGTTTCTTTCTCAATCACCTCATTCCCCAGTTTCCCCCCTCCTCTGGTTTTTAACCTCCTCGGAGTTTGAGGACCGGTGGAGGAGGAGAGGGATGGAGAGTCGGAGAGATCTCACGTGGCTTGTGTGGTCATAGGCTAACTGAACACTGACTCTCTGATCAGGCACTTTGATGGGCTCTTTGGAGACTGATCCACCACTACTCATTGCTGGGTAACTCTCACCTGTGGTTACCCCAATGGAGGTGATACACTCTCCCCTAGCTTGTTGCTAACTCTTTTCAAAATCCCTAGTAACCTTCAGTACCCTCTGCTGAGTCCTGCTCCCTCTTCCAAGTGACTCAAATAGGCAGGGTCTAAGACAGTTCCACTCTGAATCTCTCTTGCATCTAACTTGCATCTAGTCTATGGATAACTTTCAGGCATCCTTTCAGTTGACTAAGGCTGGGAATGTAGGACAATCCTAGGGAAGCAATAACTTCTTTCTTCATTCATCAGCCCCGGGTCAGTCCATCTTGAGCACTTCATGTTATTCAGATGGGAATCTGACAATGGTCTCTTTCACTAGGCTTGAAGTGAAGGGAAGCTTCTGGGTAAGTGTAGGATTCACAGCCAAGTTCCATGCAAAGCATCCACCATTTCCCACTTGTTCTAGCTCAGCCTTTTTAGCTTTCAATGTGAGTGAGATGTTTGAATATTGTAATTAGTATTTGTACAACTACATTTATATTTCTCATAACTTCCGTTTTAACATCTTCTTACACTAAAACAAAATAAAATAAAACACACACACACAAACTCTCCATTCCTTTTTGGTCATATTTATATTCTGTGAATGGGGCTCATTTACTACCACAGATCAGTAAACCAACATGGACTTCTTAAAGTCGGCTCGTTTCTCATGGTAAAACCATGTTAAAATACAGTGGCTGCTTCACAAGCCAAACAGTTGTTTGCTAAAAATGTTTAAAGTGGATTTAACTAAGGCAAGAGATCTTGACTTTAATTCTTAGCACAGAGTCCCAGTTCTGTGTTTCTGTAATAAATAATAATACTAGCTAATATTTATTGAGTGTTTCCTAAGTGCCTGGGACTATGCCGTTTCATGTAAATTATTATTTGAGAAGAACCTTATTAAGCGATTTTGTATACCAAGCACAATTCTGTAATGCATTAGCCAATTTAATCTTCACAACAGCCCTATGAAGCAGATACTACTATCATCCCAATTTAAGAAATAAGGGAACTGAGGAACAGAGATTTATGCAAATTATATGAAATCACATAGTATGAAAGGCCAAATAAGGATCTTTCCTAAAACTCATAGTCCAATTTAGGACTCAAAATATTTTGTTGAAATATCGGTTTGTGTCAGTTCTACTCTCAAGATTATCAGCTTTGCAAGGAAATCGACCAAGTATGATTTAACTTTCTATTCCACGTACTTAGTGCACAGTAGATGTTAAAAAATCGTCTTTTTGAATTGAATAGAACTTTCAACCTTGGGCTTTTAATTCAAATATTTTTTTAAAATTCCTATTTACGTAAAATTAAGAAAATAATTGTTAGATATCCTTGCAAATATGGTTGAATAAATTATTCAACAAAAATATAAACAAGCAGGAAGAATATTACCTGATTTGTATTATTTTAAAACTCCAAAGAATGTAAGAACTTACTCCTTCCTAAACAATTGTCAGTGATTAATATTTTGTTACATCATTACAGAGAACCATTTTAGGCAAAATAATGGAGCTTCCATTTCTACTGTTCTTGTTTTGTCTTTTGACCAAAGAATGTTAAGAACTTACTCCTTCCTAAACAATTGTCAGTGATTAATATTTTGTTACATCATTACAGAGAACCATTTTAGGCAAAATAATGGAGCTTCCATTTCTACTGTTCTTGTTTTGTCTTTTGACCCAAATTGGGCCATGTTATTCCCAAGATTTGTACATTATCCAGAGCCTTTGGTTTCTCGGTATTCTTAATAAAACTGTAAACATTTCAGAAGTAACTTTTGAACACCACAACTTTTTCTGATACTAATCATAACTACGTCAGGAAACAAAAATTTTAATTTGACTCCTAGTTCAAAGGTGTTACATTTATGTAAGAAATTCAGCCTTTATTAAAATCCATTAGTATAGAAAAGAGGTTTTCACTTCAGAAAGAAAACTTGGGCTTATTAAGTTATTTCATGTGTAAGTTCTCTAATTATAGAAGAATGCCTTAATAAATACTTGGGCTTTGAGAATATAAGTGGACTGAACAGTAAAATATACTAATTCTACTTGGAACATTAATTGGATTTTGGACTGTAACTTTTAACACATTATTTGGTAGTTAATGTTTTTGCCCTCAACTCCAAGCAAGAAAACACAATGGTCATGTTTATATAACTATACAGATATCTACTTATCCAATAAATTACTGATGTTAGAAAAGCAATTCTACTATGACATATTCTCAAGCTTTAATCCTAAGACCTCTTGGCTGAAGAAAGCTCATCCCACTTCAGAGACAAATATAAAGGAGAGTTGTTTTCACTTCTTCTAAGCACAACTGAACTTTATTTGCATTTATAAATGTTCTAAATTCTCTAAACAATCCCTAAATGTGCTAATCTGCTATGATTACCACAAAAATTGCATTCTATTTTTTAAGTTTATATGTACAGAAATTTATACATTAAACTTTATAATAAATAGGAGCTCAGAGTAGGAAAAACTTCTAATGTGTATTAGAACATAGACTATTATAATTGAAAGTGACTACAAAGATCGTTAGTGAAATATCTCCATGTTTAAAATGAGAAAAGTAACATCCAGCACAGTATATCTGCACAAGGTGTCATCCCACAAATAAAGCTGAGTCTAGATCACAGGCATCATGGTTTAAAATGTAAATTAGAATGGACAACCAGATGCTTAATAAATGTTCTTTGAGTCAAACTAATCTGTCAAGTCCTAGTACTCATCTTTTAAATGCTGAAATTGCAAATCACCATGAAGACAGAAAAAAGTTTTTCTCCAAGAGGAAAATCTACACATAAGTGTTCTTCTGAAATGGGATCTCCTTTGGTTTAAGTGGAAAAAATGCCTGACAAAAGTGATAATAGACCAAAGAAAATTGAGTGAATTTTTCAGTGTAAAACTATTTTTGAGTGTAAGGCTAGGATTACACAGGAAAGAACAATTCATTAGTTCAATGTTGGTCACAATTGGGACCAGAATTGCAAGTTCCTCTGTACTGTTATTTGAGGGGAACATCAAGATCTTATTTTGCCAGAATTATTCTCCACCAGCCTCCTTGTTTCCTGAAGTGACTTTTGTCATCCCTTTTTAAGAATTAAGGCATTGCTAACAAGTAGTTAGCAAATACCATCGCATCCATGACTAAAACTCTTATCACCACCACCAGGAGCAAGAGACAGCCACCTCAGTTAACTGAGAAAGTCAGGAGTCTGGGCTCATATCCTCACCCCATGTAGACTGGAATGGAGGCTGTGAGTAGCAGAGAACTTGGTCACTAGAAGAAGCTGCAAGAAACTACCTAAAAGAAGGATAGAGGGACACACAAGACAAAAATTACCTAAGTCAAAGTGCATTGAGTCAGTTCAAGACATTAATAGGAGAGTACACGATTGTGGTTACTTTGGAAGTACACACATTTAAATAAGACCTTGTATTACAGTCTTTCATTGTACATTCTTTTCCTTCACAGCACTCAACCATGGCTTGTAACGGTATGCTGTAGGTGTCATTATTTAACTGTTGCCACCCAAGTTAACACATACACACACACACGCATACACATACACACACCATATACCGATGCGCACACATGTGTGAGCTTTTATGGGTCTTGAGGGCAAAAGATCTGACTGTTTCTTTACTACTTTATCACCAGCATCTAACTTGGGGCTTGACACATAAAAGTTACTCAATAAATATTTGTTGAATAAACCTAAATTAATGAATAAAAAACTGGTAATCCTAAATTGTATTTCAGAGAGTTGGTTAGTCTTTGAGATCATGGATATTGTCTACTGTTTCTTAAATTACTTAATTCTGACTGGAAAAATTTGGCATTCATTGTGTAAGAAATAGAGGAATAGCCACGCAGTAATAAACTTTAGGTTCACTTTTAAATGCCATGGACTTCAATGTAAACAATTGCTAAGGGCTAAGGAAGTCGGTCATGGGCTGGGTAAGGTTAACTGTGTAAACCGTAAAATATTTTAAGTAATTGCTTATGAGATGCCATGGCGTTTATGAAAACAAGATTCTGTAAGGTGAAGAAGTCAGTTTTAGTCATTTTAAAAATTATTGTGTGAGCAGTCAGCAGTGGCCACTGGATCAGAATCCAGAACCACAGGGGTGTTGGCTTGAGCTCTCAGGGCTACATCAAGCTCTCTCTCACGTGCTCTTCATTAAAAGTGTATATATGTTAAAAGCCAGCAATATGTGGAAAAGAAACTGCTGCTCAATGATTATTTACTTTGGGCTAAAAATGAATACCGCAGCTGGATTCTTTCTACATCTTTTTTCGTCGTTTTGACCACTGCGTTTGAGAATCAAGGCATTGGATTGTTAAAAGAGTGTTGCAGATAAGATCACATTTTACTTCTGGAGAAGGAATATCCTTAGGTCTCACTCCATCCATGATGAGATGCATTCTCCCATGTCTCCTGCCACTAGAGCAATAGAAACATCATTCACTTTACAACCCAAGTTAGAATTCCACAAAAGCTGGCACAGCAATGCCTGGCACGTTGAATGAACCTGAGGCAAATTTAAGCTTTGACTCCTAGGCTCCATGAACTGAACTTGCCAACCTCATTACTGAAGATGATTTTTTTTCACCAAAACACATGTTTTATATCCATCCAGACATTGTTTCTCCTTAGGAAGTTTAGAAATCCAGCCTGGTTAAATCTGTATTAAACAGCCTTGGCTGACAAATGTTTTTGCATCTTAAAGGCCTATTTATCCAACTTGTGGTTGTCATTTCTACGAAGGAATTTTAGCATATCACAGTGATATTGGGTTGTGTTTTAAAAAGCAAACAACCACCACCAACAGCAACAAACTGTGGATACATTTAAACTTCAGTTCCCTAGGTTACTTTTGATAGCTTTTAAACCTCTTAGATGAACAAAAAAGCATTAATAGGAATATTTAAGTAAGCAATCAATTTGATAGTGAATAAAAATACTGGGCATAATGTTAACCAAATGTTTTGTTGCTTAGAATACAAACCAGATCTTACAATATTATACCCTAGAGATGTCAGATGATGCTTTGTTATTCCATTTCAATAAATAGCCTTGAACTAGCAAAATGTCCTTCAGTTGCAAAAAGGACCACAGTAGCTAGTGTATGAGTAATTGAGAAAGCGGCCCAACTCCATCATCACCTTGATACACAAACCAACTTCTCTGTCTACTGGTGGTAGATCAGTAACATAGTCTTACATAACAGAGGGGCCATCAAAGTGGTCAACACTGGGCCAAAGTATATATTTAGATTATAGAATTTCCTATGCATTCAGCATTTATTTTCTTCCTTGATTTGTTTATTCTTAGTATATTTTTGGTGTCTCCAAGACTACAAATTCTCAGTAAATTATAGACTGATTCATAAATTTGTGTTAATATCAGGAATAAATAAAAGTGATATTAATTATGATACAGTTATTAATTGAGATTTTTTATTTTAATGCTGTCTTCTGTTGTATGTATGTTGTATGTAAAGAAGCCTGTTTTTTTCAGGCTGTTCAAGGAAGGAACAAGACTTACAGTTTGAAACAGAAGCCACAATTACTTGTAAATAAATATGGAAGCAACTGGTAGTTCTATTTTATTTCTAATCTAAAGAGGAGCCAGGTTATGTTTCAGGATTTCTGTCACTTTTAACGTCCTTTGAAAAAATAGACAGTGAGCTGTTCCAGCCATCTTCTTAATGTGTTCCAGTGCTAGAAATTGTTGTCTAGCATATAAACTACTCACTTAGCTTAATTCAATTATGCTTCTATAGTTGAAGACTGTGAATCCTTCTGCATAAGCAATATTTTGCCACTGATTTGTCCCATTTGTTTTCATAAGCACATATTGATACCAGATACTTTCCACCACAAATGCTTAGGTTATAATTAAATATCCCAATGCTTCTTAAATAATAATAATGTGACAGTTTTTGAAATAGAAGTTTAAGACTTTTCAGAAGGGTACATATATATGAAGGAGTAGGATTGACGTGCCATGTGGTTTTTATCTGACAATATACTGCCTCTCAATCTCTTAGTAGCTCTTAACATCCGAGTAAGTATCTATAAGTATTCTATAAGTAAGTTGTAAAATAATTCAATGCCAAGCACTACAGATTTAGTTTGGGGATTTAGCTAGGTATTTATAAACAGCCATGTATACCATGTCATGTGTATGTAAGTTTATTAGATTTTCCTAGCCAATTTTTGTGATCAGAATAAAATTTGCCAATCATTTCAGTCACCCACAGACCATGAAGAACAATGATAGGATCCCCTATAGATAATTTTTTTTGCATGGTCTATTATATGTTTTATGGAGAAAAAGCATATGCATAGTTGGGCTCCTAACAATATTTGCTATTGGTAAATTTTGTCTGGATGGCTATCAAGAAAATAAATAAAATAATTTATCTAATATTTTATAAATGTTATTGTTACTAAAGAAGGTAAGATGATCTTTCTTCAAATGTGGTTCCTCTTTTGTGAATTGTTATGTGTGAGAGTTTACTTCTTTGTAGTTATTTGGCAAATGGAAGAATTCTGGTTCTTGTATTTGCATATTGTATAAGTTATGAATCACTATATGTGGATATAATTTTAAAAGAGGAAATCGGGGATCATAAAAAGATAGGATCTGAAAATTTGACAGCATGAAAAACTGCAGGTTATTATGACAAAAGTTTATACAAAGACTGAAGGAAGATGACAAAAAGTAAATCTGGCTTAGAATTGTAATTTCGTGATATTTGGGAGAGAGAAACAGTATATAGATGGAGTTGGTGGAAGGTGCAAAGTGAGAGAAGCAAGAATCTGTTAATTTGAATCATAAAATCAGTAAGCCATTGAAGATCTTGGTAGACATCGGTCATGGAATAAAATTTGTATCTATGAAAAAAATACAAAATATGTAGCTCATTAAAATTACAGGGAAGGGGAATCTTAAAATTTTGTTTTGAGTAAGATGTGGTAAAATGTAAGGAAATAAATTGGAATTCAATATATTAATTGAAGATGAGTAAACCATTATTGATCTTGATCTTAATTTGGTATGCTAGTGTTTTTGTTTTGTCTTAAAGAATAAATAACTTTGTAGTGGGTATAGTGGTGCCCGGTCACTTATACTACCACACAGTTATAAAGTTTATGAAGATGCAAGATTTAGTAATCGAGGTCTTAATCTAAAGAGTGATTTTTCCTGCTTCTGAGTTTTGCAGTAACCCTCTGCAATTGGGGAGATATTTGTTTAGTTATTCTTGCACCTGACCTCTAGCAATTTATATTCCAAGAGTAAATGAAATATAAACACATATTATTATATCCTCTAAATTTTGGTGGTAGGCAGGGTGTATTTAATGGGGTCTTAGGTAACTTCAAGCTTAAAGAACATGCATAATGAGAAAGACCAGGAATCTTAAATCTGGTTTATGAATGCACAATTCCACTATACACAGCCTACCAACTTAAATTTTCCCTGAAATCAACAAAATACCATAGTGAATGGGAAATGTGACACTTATTCTGATGATACCATGGAAAGGTTTTATATGAAAGCCAACCAATAGCACACGTAAGAGAAATAGATTAATCTTATAAATGTGGCCAAACCACAAAACTCTCAGCAATTCCTGGGATATTTTCAGGAGCCTCAGTGAACCAGATTTTAAGAATCATTTTCTTCTATCTTTTCCTCTATATAAGTGTTAGAATCATTACACTAGAGAGTTAGAAGAAACCTAAAGAATATGTGATCCAATTTTCTCATGCAATATATTTAGAAACTAAAGAAGTAATATAACTTACAATATGTTTAAGGTAGATTTTAACTTCCCCCTGAAAATATCAAAGAAAGTATCTCCCTTACGTGAGCCCTATGGATATAAGTCGACACTTGAATTATCAGAGTCTCAATTGAAGTTTAGATTTTGTGGGTAACTCAAGGCTATGTCTCTCAAATGATCTGTGGAACAAGTACTTTGCTTTTTTTTTTTTAATTTTCAAACTATTGTGGACTGATACTTTTGTAAAACAATAAAAATTGATTACTAGATAAATGATCGAGTACATAGATTTGGGGACAATGTCACATTCTTATGAACACTTCTAAAATCTTGCTTTCGATCTGACTTATTTTATCACAGATCATTAAAGTTTGTAGACCACGTACTATAATTTGAACACCACTGAGTCAAGGGAATGGAATATCAAGGGATATCTTGGAAAAGAATTTTTCTATTTTCTCCTGAAGCTAATGACACATAAGAAAATTTGAGACTTTTGTCAAATATCCTAACTACACAGGCATAATACCATTGCCAGTACACTTTTGTCCAAATATATCAGATAATTAGTACTATTATTCCATTCTAAACCTCAGTTTGGCATTGTTAAATCACCATAATGATTTTATTGGGCCCATAAAGATTTCTATGAGGATCGAATGAGGTAATCCACGCACGGCGTTTAATGCAGTGGATAGTGTACGGTAGCTATTATTGTTATTGTTGAAAATATTATTTGTGATTCTCTCTCTTCCTGTCTCATCCCAATTTCTTTCTCACCACTTCTGAGAATATCTGACAGCAAGCATTACTCTTGCCATGTGTTTATTTTAAGAGTAGCATTTTAAGAAATTTTTGGTCAGTATTTGCTTCCATAGAGAAGCCCAAATTCTCCATGCAATCCAAATCTCTGTCTACCACACACAATTGCTAAGGGGTCTTGAATTCTTTTGGGCTCAGCTTGTTGAATGACTCAGTTGTGGGTATCAGATTTAGCAGCATTCCTTCCAGAACACAGAGATGAGTGACATTCTCTGTGATCTATTTTTTTTCAACCGAGTGTGTGCTGCAACACAATTATCAGAAATCCTTTGAAACTATGAGAATTCACCCTAAGTCAAGGGCATAATGAGGGGCATTTAAGGTGAATCATTCAGTTATGACTGTTAGGTTCCATAGTGATGTGCTTCTCTAATACTATGCTAAAGTGTGTTGACTCCATGCTTATGGAAACTCATCTTTAAAAGAGCTGATTAAGACCCTGATTGCCACTTAGAGGGTCAGCAGGAATGCTGCCATAGGCTATCCAGTAGAAGATTATCTCAGATCAGTCCTGTGAGAAAGGTTAGCAAGTCATGAGAGAACCTTCAGTGAACATCAAAGTTAATTGTTGTAAGCTTCTCCTGCTGAGAAGACTGACCACTAGAGGCCCACAAGTAACCATCATCACTGATGGAGCCACCACCATTGACTGCTGATGGGTCCTGTCAGAAAGCTGCCAGTGCTAAGTGGACCTGGCAAGCAGTACTGCTAAAGATTCTCCCTCCACGTACTCTCATCTGACAGCCCCTGTCAACTCTTACCCCGTAGGCTTGTGGTCCCTGCAGAACTTCTCAGATCTGGGGCTTCGTGTTCTTCATTTCTACATCACCAGCACTTAGCCTAGAGGCCAAAACAAACTAGAAGAGAAATAAATATTTAATAAGTGAGAGAAGGAAGGAAGAAAGTAATTGAAAGAAACAGGTTAATTAGTACATCACTAAGATTAGAGAATAGATTGCCAGGTTAGAGGGATCTGAATATCAAAGAATCCTTTTTCTCTCTGTAAATTACCCTTCAGGGTATTGTTTGTGGAGCGTGGGCTGGAGTTCAATCGTCACTGAAGATGATTGGTTGGAATGGAGGAAAAAATAGTACATGTTGACTTTTCAAATAAGTATCTCAATGTGAAGAAAAAATATTATTACTCACTAGTAAATTTCATGGTGCTGGAAGTTCAGAAATTCTATTTTTTTCTCATATTTTTGGTAGATGGCTTGACTTGGGAAGTTTTGAAGGAAATTTTCCCAAATTTTTGAAAATTTGGGAAAAACAAATGAGGATGAGATACCTGGAATGAGTTATCTTTGGTTTGTGTGGAAGAGAAATATTGTGGCACTAAGTTGTCAAGGCTGTTTTATAGGGGAAAAAAACTGAGGCTCACAGTCTATAAATTTCCGTGCGGCTACAAAATATGGGAAGATCAAAGAGAATTCATGCCTGTAAGAGAAACCAACAAAAATAAAAGGATGCAGTAAAACAATGATAAACGTAGAATTTATTTCAAAGTTCAGCCAAGGTACATGTCATTCTTAGAGCCTGAAGGAACTAAGTCTTCAACCATATTTTTAATATACTTCAGAGCATTATAAAGTATGGACTTCACTAAAACAAACATATCTTGAATTCATGATACTGATAGTGTTGTGATAACACACAAAAGCCACTTTAGAGCGTGTAGGAGGAAAAGGAACCTTTTAGGATTCTCAGCAAGCCCAGGCAGAGTCACTGGAATGGTTGTAAAATCCTGTTGATTGGGGCCTTGACGCACTTCCCAATTGATTTGATGCCTGATTGTGACCTGAAGCCATTTATCAGGAGAAAGCAAGACAGATAGTGAGTAATGCATCTAAGAAAAGGATGGAGCTTGTAAAATGTTGGTTTTTCAGGATAGTAAAGTCTATGGGTGTCAAATGTGTTGGCTGAGAAAACACGTAATTCTAATTTTTACCCTTTAAGAGAGTGGCTTGGGAAAGACTATGATATATACTTTTTGAATTTATAAGACAATTTTGATTGCTCATTAATCAAAGTATGTAAACTTAATCAAAAGAGATATACACTAGATTTTAAGTCTTTTGAATAAGGGAGATGGAGTTGATGCAAAGAAATAACCATGGTTCCCTAACACTCTTTTAAAAAATAAATTTACTAATTCCACAGGGAGGACATGTTAATAAAATAGCTGCATAAGTTTCTTATGATGTAAATTTATTTTACGTATTAAATTTCATACATTGGAGCAATATTTTTAAAAACAATTGGTTTAAGGGTGTGCATATATATATATATATTTGAATTTTTAATCCTCCATTCCACTTGCTTTTCTTTAGAGTCTCCCTTCTCTTCCATATACTATACAAAGGCTCTTTCTTCATACTATCCCACTACTACAATTTGTTTTCCAAAATATTTCTCTTTACTCTCTTTGCTCTCCGCCAGTGCATCTTATGGGACCCTAGCACATTGGCCCAGTGTGTCTCATATGACCTAGTGTGGCAAATTACTTTCACATCCACCCAGTTCCATTTCCAGTCTGACAGTTACAGAAGAGACATTTATTTTGGGCCCTTGATGATTTTAACAAAGGTAAAACGTATCTTTGGTATCTTATCTACCCACTCTCCACACACTAACATGGTTTGAACATGGTAAATGTTAAATAAATTTAGCTGGATATTAATGGAATTGACTTTTTTTTTTTTAGCTCTCTATCAGACGATATCTTCCTTCCCATGACCCCCATGACTATAAGTGGAAATTGGGGCTATATTTTTATTTATTTATTTAATTTATTATATTTATTTTTGCTGAGGAAGATTTGCTCTGAGCTAACATCTGTGCCAATCTTCCTCTACTTTGTAAGAGGATTGCCACCACAGCATGGCTGTAGAGTGGTGTAGGTCTGCGTCCAGGATCCGAACCCACGAACCCAGGCCGCTGAAGCGGAGTGTGCTGAACTTAACCACTATGCCACAGGGCCAGCCCCTTTTTTATATTTTTTTATTAGGTGATCTAGTCACAGTCCATACCTCTCTCTTTCTTCAAACCCCACTTTTCAGTGATTTTAACTCTTCTTGATTCCCTCCTCTGCTGTTCTCTGGAGTCGAGTATCTTATGCTCTCCAATACCACACTGCATACACTACACCATCAGATTTTATCTCTCAGTTGAAGAGGAAGTAATAAGTTGCTTCCTTGACAGGAACTAGGGACAAATAATTATTAGCCAGTTCTGAGGTCTCTTGCTTTTGATTTCCTCATCTTCTCCCAACTAGATAGCTCCATTGAAAAGTCTCATGTCAATCAACTGGAGCTTAATAATGCTTCAGCTCCCACACAGTCCTGGGTCCAACCAACTGAAAGCTAACATTTGTTGAGTGCCATAAAAAAGTCCTCATTAAGGCTTAGGGCCGGCCCCCTGGCTTAGCGGTTAAGTGTGCGCGCTCTGCTATTGGCGGCCCGGGTTCGGATCCCGGACGCTCACTGACACACTGCTTCTCCAGCCATGCTGAGGCCGTGTCCCACATATGGCAACTAGAAGGATGTGCAACTATGACATACAACTATCTACTGGGGCTTTGGGGGAAAAAAGGAGGAGGATTGGCAATAGATGTTAGCTCAGTGCTGGTCTTCCTCAGCAAAAATAGGAGGATTGGCATGGATGTTAGCTCAGGGCTGATCTTCCTCACAAAAAAAAAAAAAAAGGCTTAAAAGGTAGGTTTTACTATTTTGTATTTACAGATGGAGATATGAAACTTAGATTATTTAACTCACCGTGAAACAACTAGTAGCTGGTATAGATAAGATTTGTGTCTGTTGGCTTAGAAATAATCCACCACAAAACATGGGCTCTGGTGCCTTAGTTGTAATAGATGAGTTGCCTTATGACACATTAGAACTGAAGAACAAGCATCCATGCTTTTCCAAATTATATCTCTCTCTTACACTATATCTGGCCACCATGTTTGTCCAAGTCAAAAAATTGATCTTCTGGGCCCAGCCCCGTGACTGACTGGTTAAAGTTCTGCATGCTCCGTTTCAGTGGCCCGAGTTCGCAGGTTCAGGTCCTGGGTGCAGACCTACTCCACTCACTAGCCATGCTGTGGCAATGTCCCACATATAAAGTAGAGGAAGATTGGCACAGATGTTAGCTCAGGGCTAACCTTCCTCAGGTAAATAAAGAGGAAGATTGGCAACAGATGTTAGCTTAGGATGAATCTTCCTCAGAAAAAAAAATATTAAAAAAAATTGAGCTTCTGCTTTAAGCTAATCTCTACAAATTTTAGAATTAAAATTTTGGCTAGGTACTCTGCTTTCTCAAGTTCATTTTTAGAGCTGAAGTCTAATCAGTAGCTGGGCAGCTTATCTTTAAATTTACTTCTTTTCTCCTTTGTCCTTATAAATTTGGAAGCTTCACTGTTGTCACATGGTACTTGGGAAGGCTAGAGGCAGGTTGATAGGAAATTATTTTCCTTGGATTTTTTATTTTCTTCGGGGTCTTATAGATTGGCTTTATAATATCTGCAGGGTATGATGAAATAGCAATTTTCTAGGCAAATTATCTTATGATTTTATGTAGAAAGTAATTTTTATAATTCTTGTTATTATTTAGAATTAAAAAATCATAGTTCATCTCATTTTTTATGTAATAAATAAAGTACATGATGAATTTTAAAAAGAACTTGTAGAATAAATATTAATTTTAAAAATATTATTCTTTGAGTAGAGGAAAAAGATTGGTCGGGTTTTTGTTGATCTTTTCCATATGGATATATGACAGCTAAATACCCCATAAAAATGGTTTTACTAACTTTCAAACCGAGTTGTATTTTTCCTCTGAAGAAGCACAGCATATTAGACGTGGTATCTCTTACTTGAGACAGTTAAAGGAACTCATCCACATGTGCAGCTCTGGCTTGCTGAACTGGATTTTCAGCTTCTTATTTTTAGAGCCCCAGTAGCTCTCTTGCATGCTGCCTATAAGTTAAGTTGTTCTGCTAAGATGTGTACTTCAATTATGCATTCTTTAAAAGGAATAAAAAAACTCTACTCC
This sequence comes from Ceratotherium simum simum, assembly GCF_057802395.1. Lineage (NCBI taxonomy): Eukaryota > Metazoa > Chordata > Mammalia > Perissodactyla > Rhinocerotidae > Ceratotherium > Ceratotherium simum. The sequence goes on from NC_141900.1 coordinate 30,551,384, forward strand.
TTTATTTCTACACTTAAAAAAATAAAAATGTACAGCCTATGCAATATGAAAGTTATGGGTTATGAGATAGCATTTCAAATTACAATGCCTTTTCCCAGGGCAAATGCATGGAATGCTTCCCAGGACTTTTTGTACCCTCTGAGATTCAAGTGCGAGATGGTTTCCCTGCCCAACACCACCACCGCCCCCACCCCCGCCCCGTATCTTATTGTGTTTGCTACAATTATTAGTGTGTGATTAAAGTACCATTTCATGAAGTACATTCATTTTTAAAAGTATATAAACAAGTATCTATTTACTCTAAAATATGCCCTGAGCAAAATTAAGTGAGAACATTTCCAAAGATGCTTAAATCCAAAATTAAATATAACTTTTGGAAAGGAAAACTTTAAATGAATGATAAAGTTTTTCAAATCCTCAGGGAATATTTGTATAATATTTTCACATTGAATATGGGAAATTGGCCGCATATTCTTTGAAAAGTTTTGGTTTCATTCAAGGTCCTTATATCAGTCATGAAAATATAACACCTTAGTTGAAAAGTATAAAGACTATAGTTAGTGAATATTAAAGATGTTAAAAAATGCTGTTTTTCCCCAAGGGGAAAAGATTTTATTATATCTTACATCTTTCACACTCACAAGAATTTGAAAAATGCTGTTGTTCCCCCAGGGAATAAACGTTCATGTATCCACGCAAATACAATATTATAGAATCATATCACAAAGAAAAGTTGTGTTTTGAAGTGTTCAACAGTCAAATTCTGTGGCACAAATCATACCCTTTAAATGATATACATTTCCTATGACAGAAGCATGTTGCCTGTGTGTCATTTGTACTCAATCATGAGACATAATAATGAAAATATATTTTATAATAGTATAACATGTCTCAATGGGGATAAACTATTTAAAGAATTTCTCTTGAAAAAAGTAGTGACAGTTAAGACATGAACACCTTATCTATCATAAGATAGATCATGCCATGAGTCCATGGACGGCATCTCCAAGGAGTTAATGTCCAGGAACACACTTCTCTCCAGGACAACTTTTACAATTCAACCCCTCTTACTTAGTAATTAGTTTCTAAATGCTGAATTTATATCTTGTTGTCTTTGAATTTGGCTCTTATTTTTACCATTTGGGCTGCTTGCTCCAGAAGATCCCCAATATTGTCCTTGTCTTTATCCCTACATGCCAGTTATCCCTTTAATCTTAGGTTTCCAGGCCACAGTCTCCAGTTTGGCAAAGATCCGGCCCAAGTTAGTCTACTTCAACTGTAATATGCACAACGCCACTGTCACTGTTTACCCCATCTTATTATCCCCTGACCTGCACTTAGTAAACCAGTGATTAAGAAACACAAACAGGGCCGGCCCACTGGCTTAGCGGTTAAGTGCGCGTGCTCCGCTACTGGCGGCCAGGGTTCGGATCCCCGGCGCGCACCAACACACCGCTTCTCCGGCAGTGCTGAGGCCGCGTCCCACATACAGCAACTAGAAGGATGTGCAGCTATGACTTACAACTATCTACTGGGGCTTTGGGGGAAAAAAAAAAAAGGAGGAGGATTGGCAATAATTGTTAGCTCAGAGCTGGTCTTCCTCAGCAAAAAGAGGAGGATTAGCATGGATGTTAGCTCAGGGCTGATCTTCCTCACAAAAAAAAAAAAAAAGAAAGAAACACAAACAGACAAACAAAATAACTCAAAGGAACTGATGTGTCACAAGAGATGTGCTAAAGCAATAGCCATGATGAAATTGAGGTTTCAGGATTGGATCATTTCTAGGCTATCATTCAAACATTCATTCATTTTCTCAATGTTCTCGGTTGAGTATACAGAGAGGTAAAGTAAATACAAGCACACGTGTTTTGCACTCAACAAGCTTATAATGTAGTGAGAAAGACATATAAACAGACAATGGTGAATACTGGAAAACAAATAGATCCCAAGAGAAATGGGGGAATTTTGAGTTCAGTTTGGAATATGTTGAGGGAAGGGTACCTGGGAGACATTGCAGAAGGTACTGTGATTCATAAATATTGAACACCATGGAGTAATTGGATCAGAGATTTGAGTAGTCATTCACACATGTACAGTAGTGTGAATCACTGCAACGTAAGAAATCACTCAGTGATGATTTATAAAGTAAAAAACAAAACAAAACAAAATGAGATTCAATGCCAGACTCTAAAAAAATCTCAATGTTTTATTGAGTTGAGCTACCAATAGGTATCTTGGTCAATTCATTCATTAATCAAATGGTTATTTTCAGGTTTTGTTCTGTTCGAGTTCTTTATCCTACTCATCACTTTGTGTCAAGTTTTGCAGAATAGCAGTATATTTGCTTTTCTCAGATTCTGGTTCCCTTTAACCTTTCCAATTGACAGGACTGAGGAAATCCAGAAGCTGGAGAATATGTCAGAAGTTACTGTCATAATGAAGGTTAATTGAACTAAAATTCACTAAGGACTCCTCATTTATTATTACTTCCAGGCTCCTTAATCCTCTCATACTTGAAAAGACTTAGTGCTTGATTGACAAACTTTTGAATTTAAAACAAAAATCAACATGATATTTTAACGGCTAATATTTTTCAGACAGTCCTTATCAAAATCAAATTACTAAAAATTAATAAAACATGCTTTATAACATACTTTGCTTATTACATCTGTTCTATATGAGGACATCCAATGTCTTAAGCTGTGAGTAATGTCATCCTAACTTAGATTTATGGAAAATTGGTTTCTAAAGAATATCAGAGGAGTTGTCTTTCTTGAGTGTAAAGCAATGTTATTTCAGGTGCTTTCCTCAAGGAACTGCATATTTGCCAACAAATAATTTCTCCAATATGATTTATTACACTTGGACTAAATATTACATCTCTGCAGAGCTTTCACAAAAGAAAATAACATGATTCTCTACCCGATTGGGAATTGATCTTCTTTTCGTGATGATGGTGACTAAAGGAATCAATATTAAGAGTTTGTTTGTGGCGTTTGCCTTACAGAGTAACTTTCACAAAGAGAATACACCCAAAATATACTCTTAGGGTTTTTATTTCAAACTGTTCCAAACTTAAAAACCAAAATTTGCAAATGTTGCAAAACAAACAATTAAAAAAGCATTTTTCTCTTTCAATCTTTTTAGAATATGCTTGGATAGAGTAATTTAATGGCTACCAGATACCAGACAGACAATGGAAAAGAAAAACATAGTTCTGAGAAGTTAACCACTGAGAGAGTCAGACTAAAAAGTAAACAATAAATTACAATATATAAAGTGACAACTATACAGAAAATTATATAAAGTGATAGAGTAAACACAGCCGGCCTGCATCAGCTATTCAACTGGGGTATCTGAATTCAGATGGAGCTACGTGAAAACAACCATTTTCTACTTGTTTAAAAGGATCATGGACACAACATCCATGATCTCATCTACAGTGCTAGAATTTGCTAGAATTTTCCACATATAACTTATTTTTATACAAAAATGATTTTGTTTAGATAGCACGATAGCATGTGGTTGATTCAAGTGCCTATATTCCATATTTTTTTTCGTAAATGATGACCTCAGGAATGCTGGATATAGGTCAAAAAGATAAATGCTGTGATAGAGGATACGGAGCAATCATGCGCGTATGAGATGTTTATTAATTGTGTTATATTGATTGGGTAGTTGATTTTGCATTCTTCTCATTTAAATCTATGCTCAAGTCTCAATAAGTATTGTCTTCATAAAAAAATTCAGAGATTTTTGCCATAATAAAATCAATTTGCCATGCCAACTCTTATCCAACTTTCTGTAGCTGTTCTGGACGCCACCCTATCACCGTCATCAAACATGCGCAGCCAGTTTATTCTAGAGATGTGGAAACTAAGACACAAAGTTAATAACTTTTCCAAAATCCTATGGATGGTGATTATATAATACCTTCATTAAAATTTAAAATGGTAATTCCATATTTATAAAATGAGGAAACACTGTGAAGAAGGTGATAGTTGCTCATCTGATTGAGTGTGAGGTAATCTCTTTCCTCACAGACCTTCTGTCTGAGAGCTGATTTAACTACAGATGCAAAAATCTTTTATTTGAAATTTTTAGCTTGTATATTTATTCTCTTTCTTTCTTGTCTCCAACGTCCTCCAGCCCTAACCCTTCACACCTATCAATCTACCTCATGAAAAGAAAGTATAATTAGCCTTCCATGTTACCTGCGATTTTACTTTTTTGCTAGCTCAGAATAAGGTGTCTCAAGTATCTGAAGGCAAATTTCCAGGTTTAACTATGAAGACTGGGCCATGGAGCTCCATTCTTGGCATTCTTATTTTGTTTAGAAAAACTAGGCCTGAAACTTTTAGTGACCCTGTGCATGATATTATGATTCTCTGGATTCTTTGCTTAGAACATGACAAATTACACATCAGAAACTCAAAGAGGTTATACAGCTGTTTCTCTTTTCTATTCCACACCATCCACAGTTCATCAGCCTAATACTGAAGCATTATACTCAGAGATGTTTCTTTTTTTATTGTTTTTCAGCTGTGATAAGAAGATAATCCTATGTGAGCAACAAGCTATAAAGAATACTAGAATGAATTGTCAAGTTGAAAAAGGACAAAGTGGTTTCGATACATATACTTAGTTTTGTTGTCCAATGCAATATTAAGCACAAATGCATTGTAAGCGGTTCAAAATATGAAGAATGGTTTTACACATCTAAGCCAAGATTTCTGTTATAAATTGATAGAAGAAGTGCTTCTGGGAAGAGCACATTGGAGTGCATGTCCCCAACTTTCCTCCCAGTCAAATTAGCTACTGCTTCATAAGTTCCCTCCAGACCAAACATTATTTTGAGGAATGTGTCATCCCACATTAAGCCTTACTGGACCATGTTGCAAAACTATTGCTAGTTCAATACTTAAGGGTCAATGAACCACTTGGCAAGAATGAATGAGGGTAGGGGAAGGGTCACATAATATCCAGCGTTTGAATATTTTTCAATCATTCCTCTGAGAAACAAAGCAAAACAAATGGGCCTCTTTTATGTTATAAATATCCTACTCAAAAAATAGCAAGTCTTCTCGTTTCTTTTGAATTATTGATGATCTCCCATTCTTTATAAGGGTACCTTCCATTCACAATATGGTGATAGATAAAAGTTAGTGGGGAGAGAAGGAGAAGGAGAGAAAAAGAGAAAACCTTCCAAGAGTGATAAAATGCCCATCTAAAGATACCTTCTTTAGTGAAGTAGGATGACTATTGGAAGGAGTATTGTATGAGTCTGAATCACAAGGTATAGTGGGAATAAGGTCTTCCATGGCTTCTCTTGTTTTATGCAACACCCCTCCCTGAATGATGTCATCTCCACCCACGGATTTTACTTTGCCCCTGTACATTAGCTCCTCCTTGTCTGTGGTTTTGCTTTCCGTGGTTTCAATTACCCACAGTCAAGTGTGGTCCAAACATATTAAATGTAAAACTCCAGAAATAAAAATGTCATAAGTTTTGAAGTGCCATTCTGAGTAGCATGATGAAATCTCACACTGTCCTACTCTATCCCACCCGGGACATGAATCATCCCTTTGTCCAGCATATCCAGCTATATAGCTACCCGTTAGTTGCTTAGTAGTGTGCTCAGTTGTTAGATGACTGTCGCAGTATCGCAGTGCTTGTTTTCAAGTAACCCTTATTTTACTTAATAATGGCCTCAAAGCACAAGAGTAGTGATGGTAGCAATTTCGATATGCCAAAGAGAAGCCATGAGGTGCTTCCTTTAAGTGAAAAGGTGAAAGTTCTTGACTTAATAAGGGAAGAAAAAAATTGTATGCTGAGGTTAAGATCTATGGTAACTTTTATTACAGTATATTGTTATAATTGTTCTATTTTGTTATTAGTTTTTGTTGTTAATCTCTTACTGCACCTAATTTATAAATTAAACTTTATCATAGGTATGTATGTATCAGAAAAAACACAGTATATATAGGGTTTGGTACTATACACGGTTTCAGGCACCCACTGGGGGGACTTGGAATGTTTCTGCGGATAAGTGGGGACTACTGTATTTTGTAGTGATACTTTCTCATAAAATTTTCATATATGTCTGAATTTGTTTCTGGGCTATCTTTTCTATTTCATAGATTTATTTGTCTGTCCTTGTTCCAATACAGGCACGCTTTGGAGATATTGTGCATATGATTCCAAACCAGTGCAATCAAGTGAATATCCCAATAAAGCTAGCCACACAAATTTTTTGGTTTCCCAGTGCATATAAAAGTTATGTTTACATTTTATTGTAGTCTATTAAGTGTGCAATAGCATTATGTCTAAAAAAAGTACATATCTTAGTTAAAAAATACTTTATTGCTAAAAAATGCTAATGTCACCTGAGCCTTCAGTGAGTCGTAATCTTTTCGCTGATGGAGGGTCTTGTAAAAAATGTGGTATCTGTAAAATGCATAAAGTGAAGTGCTATAAAACAAGGTATGCCTGTATTACTTTGAGTTAGTTGTTATAACTTTATAAGTTGATAATTAATTATGATAATTAATATAACATGTTATGAATTATTATAACATTATGATATGTCCCACTTTCTGCTTCTTTTTTTTTTTGGTGAGTAAGAGTGTTGCTGAGCTAACATCTGTGCTAGTCTTCCTCTATTTTGTATGTGGGATGCCGTCACAGCATGGCTTGATGAGAGGTGTGTAAGTCCATGCCCAGGATCTGAAGTGAACCCTAGGCTGCTGAAGTGTCAGGTGCAAACTTAATCACTATGACACTGGGACAGCCCCGGTGTCACAAGTGTCAGTTGTTCTTGGCTCTTTGCCTTTCAATGTAAATTTTAAGATAGTTTTTAAATTTTCACACACACACACATGCAAACATGCACGTGCAAACACACAAACAAATCTGATGGGATTTTGATCAGTTTTAAGAGAAATGAGATCTTTACAGTTTCATATTTCCAATACATGAACCAGCTCTACTCATTTAAGTCTTCTTTAATTTCTCTCGGTGATATTTTATACTTTTCTGCTAGTGATCTTATATATCTTTAGCTAGATTAATTCTGGATATTTGAGGTTTGTAATGTTGTAAATGATATATTTTTAAAATTTTATTTTCTGTTTTCCATTGGTATAAGAATAGAAATAATTCTATACATTAACCACTTTGCTAAATTATTACTGATTCTAATTCTATATATCTGTAGGGGCATCTACAGTCCATAGGTATTTGGTGATTGAGACACCACAGACCCGAGCACATGTGGTTTGGACCCACACACTGTGCAGCAGAAGGCAATAGTAAACCACTACTGTATTTTTCTTTTTCTCCTTCTTTTAAACTTTTTTTACCTTGAAAACTCTATGTTTAATCTGTATGCAAGACATATCATATGAAAAATTGGGCTAGACTCAGATGAAGGAGGAGTGAAAATTTGTGGAAGAAATATCAACAATCTAAGATATGCAGATGACCCCATCTTACCGGCAAAAAGCAGCAATGACTTGAAAAATTTCTGATGGAAATGAGAGAAGAAAGTGCCAAAGCAGGACTACATTTGAACATCAAGAAGACAAAAATCATGACTACAGAAGAACCACACAACTTCAGTGTCGACAATGAAGACATTGAAATTGTTAAAGATTTTGTTTACCTTGGTTAAGTCATCAACTTAAATGAAGTCTGCAGCTAAGAAATCAGAAGACTGAGATTTGGAAGGGCAGCAATGAAAGAATTAGGAAAGATCATCAAGTGTAAGGAAGAGTCATTAGAGACTAAGGCCAAGATTATCCACACTCCTGTATTCCCAATTACTATGTACAAGTGCAAAAGCTGGACAGGGAAGAAGGCTGATGGATAAAAATGGATTCACTTGAAATATGATGTTGGAGGAGAGCTCTCTGGATACCGTGGACTGCCAGAAAGATAAACAAGTGCCAATTAAGCCTGAGCTACTATTGAAGACAAAAATGATAGAACTGAGGCTGCCTTACTTTGGGCATATCATGAGAAGGCATTATTCTTTGGAAAGACAGTACTTCTGGGAAAAGTAGAAAGCATCAGGAAAAGAGGAAGACCAAATATGAGATGTATTGAGTCTCTAAAGGAAGCCATAGGCATGAGTCTACAGAAGCTCAGTAGGGCTATTGAAGACAGGACATTGTAGACATCACTCATTCATAGGGTTGCCAGGGGTTGGAGCTGACTTGACAGCAAGTAACAACAACAAAATTCTATATCTATTTATTATTTTAGGTTTTCTATCTACATGTTTCTATTATCTGTGAACAAATTACAAATTTAAAATGTCTTCTTTTCAAAATCTTATGTATTTATTTTTTTCTGTTTCTCTAATGTACAGGTTAAAACCACCAGCACTAAATTGAGTTAAAATAGTGTTAGTGGACATTCTTGTCTCATTCCTGATCTTAAAGAGAAGGCTTTCAAACTTCACCATTGTGTGTGATGTTTGCTATGGACTTTTTTGAGGATACCCTTTATCAGATTAACATTTCCCTCTAATCTGAGTTTGTTAACAGTTTTAGCAGGAATTGGTATAGAATTATTTCAAATATTTTTTCTACATCTATTGAGATGATCAGAAGATTTTCTTACTTGTCCTTTTATCTCTGTGCCCAGAAAGAAATAAATAGTACAAAGATGGAGAGAGAATTAAGAATATTCAACAAGAATTGGTAGAGCACCTCAGAACTAGTTACAGCAGGGAAGATTTACTACACCAAAGCTGGAAGAGACAGGGAGGCAGTGGTTACCTAACTTTAATTATAGCTATAAGAGAAAACTGCCCAACCAAAGCTCTGAATTTGGGTTGAAAAATGCACCAGTGCAAGCGGACAACATAATAGGGAGAGGACTGCAAGAATAAGTGTCTGATATCCCTTTTCTGTTATCTTCTTTTGCCAGTAACTCCCATGGACCAGACAAACCAGAGAGCAATTGAAGCTGATCGACGTGCCAGGGCACAGCACAGGGCAGAGATAAGTGGAGAATGGTCCTGGAGGGGCTAACAGGAATATCAAGAACAGATCTATTAATGTAGTGAGTTCCATAAATTGATTTTGAAACCACATTGCATTCCCAGTATAAATCCAACTTAGGTGTGATTTATTATCATTTTGGCCCATTGCTGAATTTGGTTTGGGAATATTTTGTTTCAAGTTTTTACACATCTGTTCATAAGTGAGATTTTTACTTATAATGAACTTGTCAAGTCCTGCAATCAAAGTTATTCTGGTCATATAAAATAAGATGTGTAGTGTTTCCTCTTTTTCAACTTTCTGGAAAATTTTGGAAATGATTAGTGTTATTTCTTCTTCAAGAGTTTGGTATAATTCTCTGCTTAAGTCATTTGGGCCAGAAGATTTCTTTGTTGGGAAGTTTACTAATTAGAGATTCAGTTAATTATTAGTGCGATTTTCTATTTCTTCTTATATCAGATTGATAACTTATCTTTCTTTGGATATTAGTCTACTTTGTCTAATTTTTCCTTTGTTCTTGGTAATTAAATTGTTCATGATATCTTCTTACTCCCATTTAATGTCTAGAATATGGCATAAAGTCCGATTTTTCATTTCTGGTGTTGGTTGTCTAAACTCTCTTTTTTTCTTGGTTTTGAGTTTGTAAATTTTATTCATTTTTTTCAGAACCAAATTTTGGTTTTGTTGATCTACTTTACTGTAGATCCTTTTCTAGTTCATAAATATTTGTTTTTATGTTGTTCCCTTATGTACTTTTTCTGTTTTTTAAAATTCTTTGGCTAACATCTTGATATTGATGTTTAACTCAAGTATTTTCAGCATTTTTTTGTTATAAAGCATACATTTAAAATATTATAAATCCTCTCAGCCTGCTTTTAGTTGCATCTTAGAAGATCAGTCATTTATATTCTCATTTTCTTTCAGTTCAAAATATTTTCCAATTTCCATTATAATTTCTCCTTTATGCATGGGTTATTTTGAATTCGATTTCTTAATTTCTAAACACATGAAGATTTTTTCATTATTTTTATTTTGTTTCTTGCTAAATCATATTCTATATAATTTCAATTCTATGAAATTTGTTGAGACTTTGCTATAGTCTGAATGTTTGTGTCCCCCAAAATTTGTATGTTGAAATCCTAATGCCCAATGTGATGGCATTAGGAGATCTTTGGGAGGTGCTTAGGTCGTGAGGATAGAACCCTTATGAATGAGATTAGCGCCTTTATAAAAGAGGTCCCAGAGGACTTGCTAGCCCCCTTCTGTCATGTGAGGATACAGTGAGAAGTCTACGATCTGGAAGAAGGCCCTCGTCCGACCACACTGGCGCCCTGATCTTGGACTTATAGCCTCCAGAACTGTGAGAAATAAATTTCTTTTGTTTATAAACCACCCAGTCTGTAATATTTTGCTATAGCAGTCCTAGCAGACCAAGACAGTCTTGCTTTATGCCCAGCATGTGGTCATTTTTGGTAAATTTTCCATGTGCATTTGAAAAGAACATGTCTTTAGTTTTGATTGGTTGTATTATACATATATTTATTAGGTCAAAATTGGCTGATCATGTTATTAAAATATTTTTGCTTATTGATCTTTAATTGATTGCTCTATCAGTTGTTGAAAGAATTGTGTTATAATAGCCCATAATGATCATTATTTTAAAAATTTTTCCTGTAGTCAATTTTCCTTTAGAAAATTTTAGAATATGTTCTTAGGTAGATAAAATTTTGAAATAAATACATATTCTTGGTGAATTGAGCCTTTTTATGATTATGAAGTATGCCTCTTTATCACTAGCAATGTTTTCTCCTTTAAGTGTTTCTCTGGAGTCAATAAAACTACTAGATTTCCTTTAAGTAACATTTGCCGAATATTTTTTTCTCATCATCTTCCTTTTAATCTTTCGTATCCCTATGTTTTAGCTGTTTCTTTCTACATGGCATTTAGTTGTCTCTCTGTGTGTGTGTGTGTGTGTGTGTGTGTGTTTCCATTCTGAAAATTTTGTATTTTAATTGGAGCATATAATCCATTTACATTAAATGTTATTACTGATATATTTGGTTTTAAGTAATATCTTTTTTAGTTCTTCCTATTTGTCTCATCTATTTTATGTTATGTTCATGTCTTTTTTGGGATTAACAGATTAACACTTTTAATTAGTCCATTTTCCCTCTCTATTGGCACCCCTTGTATTATTTTCACTGTTTTAACATTTTTAGTGATTATGATTACCCTGTAATTCACTGTATGCATCCTTTTTGTTCTTTTTTTCTTTTGAGGAAGATTAGCCCTGAGCTAACATCTGTTGCCAATCCTCCTTTTTTGCTGAGGAAGACTGGCCCTGGGTTGACATCCTTGCCCATCTTCCTCTACTTTATATGGGACGCTGCCTCAGCATGGCTTTGATAAGCAGTGCGTAGGTCCATGCCCAGGATCCAAACCTGAGAACCCCGGGCTGCTGAAGTGGAGTGCACAAACTTAACTGCTACGCCACTGGGCCGGCCCTACAATATGCATTCTTGATTTTCAAAGTAAAATGTTGACATTTCTCCCATCCCAAGGAATAAAAGGACTTTGATCACTTCAATTCTTTTAATCTTACCCCTTTCCCCACGCCACTAGTTTCTTGAACTTTCATTTTAAGTATATTTTGAACACTGTAGGATATTATAATCATAGAATTAATATTTATTTATATTTACTCAGAAATTTACCTTGATATAGTTTTGAGAATTGAGCTGTTTCAAAGTTGACCTGTGACACCTGCAAGGCCCTGCTTGCATTTCATCTTTACTCATAAGGTGCACAAGATTTTGGTGTCTTAACTTAAAATGGGGGTTCACTATGGCTCCTCCACTCTCACTTTGTAGATACTGAAAACTAATTCCTAGTCATCTTAGCCCTGTGAAAGTGTTAAAAGTGTGGCTTACCCCAATGGAAAAAGAGATACCTGGCACCGAATTTAGCCTCCCTGGTATATTGCCGTGTCCTCTGTATCCTGCCTCTGTCTCTATCACTATCTTGTGTGGTCTCCAGATTTTCTATTATTCTTAATAAGGTTTTTTTTTTAAATTAAGTAGTCAGGCATTATCAGAAGTCCCATTTCTTGATGTTTTAAATAGCTCTCTGGTAGCTGATATTTTATCTTTATCTTTAGGTTATAGTTTTAACCTAGTTTGCTAGGTGGTAGATTTGTTTTATTTGTTTTTCTCAGTATTTGGTAAGTCAGTTAGATAAGATGAATTAAGCTTTATTTGTGTTTTATAAGTTCTCAAGAGTCACCTCTCAAATAGCGCCTCTCTCCAGTTCTCTTATCCTCTCCTTCTGGAACTCATAGTAGACATATTTAGGAGCTGCTTAGTTTAGCTTCTTTATCTGATAACCATCCTTTTTTTATCTGTGCTAAATTTGTGTGATTCCCTCATAACTATATTTTATTGCATTAATTCTCTTTAGTTTTGTCTTAGAAACTGTTGCATATTCTGTTGATATTTTTATTTCAGTGACATATTTTTCACTTCTATAAGTTTTCTGTATTTTGCAAATGTCTATGTTTGTTTCCAAATCTTCTATGTTTGCTTTATAGCATATATTGCTTCCTCCATCTATTTGAACTTTTTGACAAACGTATTTTATTCTCTTTCAGATTGCTCTAACTTCTTGTGTGAACTTCTTGTGTGATCATATTTTCCTGTTTTTTTCACTTGCACACTCTCCTAACACTTTGTTTTCGTTTCGTGCTTTGTAATGTTGGACAGTGACCTTATTAGAAAGAGTTGTTTTCCACGTGAATCGCATGTGTCCCCTGAGTTATGGATGTCCTTAATGTGGCTGCTTTACATTTGACTTATGGATTTTCTAGTTTGGGGTCAACTTGCATGGTAATTTCTTGGCTTATGGTTTCTAATCCATATGTTTACAGGTATGGACTTCAAAATTTCACACGTGACTATCTTTACCTATGTCCAATGCTCGCTTTTGTTCCACGTGGGCTAGTGGGAGAAATTTTGTTAGTTCCCCATTTTATAGATAGTTCCCAGCTTTATGTTGAGAGATTAGTTCCAGATTCACACATTACGGTACTAGGACCTGTGGCCCTAATTTAGTCCCTGCATGGGTTAACACCCCAGTCCCTTAGGTACATTCCATTCTGATACTCCGTGGGCCATTGCCTTACTTCCCATTCGTGCTATGTCTTATTTCTTCCTCTAATTTCCACTACTACTACTTTTTTTTTTTTTAATACTTCTTGCTTTCAAATTTAGCTATATAAAGAAAAAAAAGTACCAAAACCAAACCAAAAAAATATACCTTTTGTCTAGCATTTCTATTTGTTGTGCGTTGAGTTCCTTATGTTTTCTCTCTGTTTTTGACAAATGTTTCATCTCAGACAATTTTTTCCTAACCAAGATGACATCTTAGTCTTCTCTTTGCCTCAGACCTTACTTAACCATTTCTAACATTCTACCTCGTGAAGTTAGATACAGTTCTTCGCTAAGAGTACTTTCAATTTTTCAGCTCCCAACCTGGGAAGTGAGTCAAAAACCCCACGTCCCCAGGATTCCTCCAAACATATCTGGGCTTTTCTTAAAAGACCTTCTTTCCCCCGGAACTTTGCCAATGCATACAGAGGCTTTATGTTCAATGCTGTACCCCTAGAACCTAGATTAGTAACTGATACCTCGTAGACACTGCATAAAAGTTGTTAAATGAATAAATCAATAAATTGAAAAAATAAACTGGGGCAATCATATCCAGTTCTAGTGTATATATGTACATATTTTTTTCTCAGTCCCCTCTTTGCTGTTAGGAAGGGATTCCGTCGTACCCTTTCTGTTACTTGATTACCTTCCTCAGTTCATACACCTCCTGAGTTCTCTCTGCCCAAGGCATACAGTAAGACTTTATTTTATGTTAAGCCAGGCTTTCTTTTGACATATAAAGGAGAGGTTTTGGGTTATATAAAATACTTGACAATGCCTGATTTTCTGAACTGTCATCTGCAATTTAAACCTCTTCAGTGACTTCTTTGTTCTAGGTAGTTGATACTACGTGGCCCCTTGGGCAATAAACTTTCTTTCCTAATCTCAATGCTAGAAGAACTTCTAGGATTGGGGAAGGAGGCATAATTTACTAAACAATAAAAAATCCACGGTTGAATATTTTCAAAATATTATACCTATTTTAATAGGAAAATTACAAAATTAAGAAATTGTTCAAAGTTCATACACAGAGGGTCTCAATTCCACAAATATAGACAACCTTGAAAGGATTAAAAACTATAAATTGGACTTTTTAATTTTGAGGATAGAGTCCACTATGTGTTCTAAAAGAGGTATAGAAAACATAAAAACAAATCCTCCTGGGCTTATATGGGTAATTTCATCTCTGTGGACTGTCCCACTGGCCATACTGGCTAGATGTATTCATTTCTGTCTCTTGTGTATGTGATTTCCTTTGCTCATTCTTCACACTTCAGCTATTTTTCAAGAAACAGAATTACATCTCCTATACTTGGCCATTCTTAACAACTTCCTCTTTCTAGTGAAATCTAACCCATCCTCTCTCACTATCTTTTTCTTCCCTTAGTACTTCTCTATGAGCACTAATGACAATATATTATGATTATTTGCTTTAATGCCTTTCTCCTCGTTTCCTGACATCCTCTTTCATCTGAATTTTATGCAATGTCTGCGATATTGCAGTGCTTAATTATGTTTGAATGGATGAATCAAGATACATTTTAATGTTTTTCTCTTCTTTTCTCCTCCTGTACCATCTCCATAGCCCTGACTTTTCACTTCTCCTTTCTACTATATTAAACAGTGAACACCAGAGTGAATGATGATGGGGTTTGCATCTACTTAAAGAAATCTCCAGCTTCTAGTGGATCTCTGTTTGGTAGAATAAGTGGAAGAGACTGGTTGGTGAACCAATAGATTTTTCCATGGCTGGTCTCTGATGCCCCTTCTCCGTGTCTTACATTGCTCCTGAGCTCCCATGTACAGACTCTTCTGATAGGCAGCAGGAATATGGAACAGATATTTTTTGAAACATGCAATTGTTCCCCACTAACCAACCCTCCTCTTGGTTGCAATACACATTGTTTTCCTTGGGTCTGAATAAAAACAAAATTCATTCTTTTTTGCTAGAGAGGGAGCATATTTTGGCAGGCCAAGAATACATGAACAATGAAGGACCGTCTGAACCATCCAAGTTCAAATTTTGGTAAATTCAAGTTTTAGGTCTGAATGTATTTTATCACATTGCACTTTGAAAATCAGTAATCCATCTATGGCATGTGTATCCTTGAGTTACCCACAATTTTCTATTAAGCATTCTTCAGACATTACAAATAAACATAGGTTATTGTATTTTAAAATTATGCCACTTTCAAACATTTTTCTGCCTTCATCCTTGTAGCATCAAATCTCTTTTCATTTTTAATTTGCCTCTTTCAAACTAGTGTCCCATAAATGTGCTGTCCAAAAGTGGAAAAAGTCTCCCTTTATTTCTGCCAAGTCTAATTTAGATACCACTAAAGCTTCCAGCAAACATACGTGGGAGAATGAATATGGGAGGAATTGTTAAAACAAAATGGCATATGTCTGCAGTAGTTTGAGGAAAGGGTAAAAGCTATTGAGAAATGAACTTTCAGTAAACCAAAAATAAAAATAAAAGTGGTAAAAGTATGTAATTGTCTTGAATGGTAAATGAGTTTTGGACAGTTATCTAAAGTCTACAGGTTAATTGAAAAACTATGTTTCTTTTTGAGCATGATATGACCTTGAGTTAATGAACCACAACATCCATGATATGGCATTTTATACTGGAGGGTATATTTTAAGTGAAGCTTAAACAAATAAGGAGTCCCCATACTGCCTCAAGCAAAACTAAATTGTTATTAGGTTTTGCACAGCAGGAGGTAAACATTTTTGAAATAATTGGACATGATAGGATATTATTCTTATTTTTTTAAGTCTTACACAAAACATATCTCATTTCTTCTAAATTGGATCTGAACATTTGAAAAAGGACCATGATCAGATATGTGGCATGAAACAGAGCCATTTCTTTATAAAGAATATTAATTATTTTTGGAAAGTACTATTGATATAGAGGCTGAGGAAATTACACTAGATTTCTAAATTGATAGTGGTAAGAATATACTCTTTTGAATTAATCCTGAATATTAACTTAATCAGTAGATTTTATTATGCATGTAAAAATAAGAAAAACATTCTAAATTTAAAAAGATACACTTCTAAACCAAAACACAATTTCCATGAAATTTTTTTTTTAACAGGGAGAAGGAGGTATGGAGGGGGGGCATGGCCATTAGACTACGTTTTTAACACCTTTAGATAATCACCTTTTGAAATTTACAACCCAGTATTCATGAATATAAGTCAATTTTAACTTTTAGAAAAATTCATATAGAAAGCTGAATGAAATAAAAACTGATCAACATTCAAAAGAGATATTATAAAAACAATCCTGAATCTTGAATAATACAAGGTATGGTTGGTTTTGCACCGATCCATCTACACTGGTACTTAAGCAGTATTTCTCCAGAACAAATTTCTTCATATGATAAGAGAAAGCAAAGATATAAGAACAGGTTGCATAAAATCATATTGCCTATTTCTGAAACCTTGGGATCAGGAGACTCATAAGTTGTCAAACTCAGAGACACTTATAACCTTCCCAGTAACCTCCCTTCTGTTTCACTAAGATGGCTGTTGGCATCACCATTAGTGTTAGAAGATGGTTGTAATAATCCAGCACCTTGTGTCCTGACTGCAGGGAGACAGGCTAGGTATGAAGGGGGGCAGTTCAGAGTTCAGAAAATGGAAGTGGCAGGAAACTAGCAGGATGGTAGAGCCCCATCAGGGCACAAGGACCCACTCAGGGAAAGAGTGATGGTAGGCATCAAATCCAAAGAAGGCCGTGGGGAATTCAGTCCCGTCCCAAGCAGCTCAGCAGTCAGTGTGGAGAAACAAGGTATCCTGACTTGACAATATTTGGAGATGGCTTCAGAGGCTCATGACGGTGAAACGTGGATCAGGATTATTAGATAAAACAAACAAATAAATAAACAAACAAAAAGCATGCTGGAGGGAAGGGATACAGGATGCAGCCCCTGGGAAACAGGAACAACAAGAATGCAACAGGGAACAAGGCTAGTGGTGGTTAGCTATTCTGGGGAAAGGGAAACGTATTCCATTAGTACAAAAGCCACAGACAAAAGGTGACCTAGCAGGAGGCCTAGCCTTTTCCCAGAATTATTCATAGTGCCTGTCCCTCCATTATCTAAGGTTCCTCTCTTCTGGGGCTTAGGAGACCTGAATACGCTTTTGAAACCCTGCTGGTTTGCAGGGAGACAGCTATTGCTCCATTATACTTCTGGTCCATTGTGCTTCCCAGGAGAGATGGTGGATGAAAGAAAGCTGTTTAGAGTTACCCCTATTAGTTATTTCTCAACTCTTAGTTTAATTGCTTGTCAAATTCTATTGATTCTACATCCGCAATATTTTTTTCCCATTTAAATCTTACTTCCATTTCTACTTTGGTGTCTTAATTCCTTCTCTTTTCTTCCAAATGGATCTCCATTCCACTAGTATCATTCATTCTAATCCATTCTGCATGGTATTACCAGAATTATCTTCCTAAAAGGCTTATATGACTAAACCATTTCCCTGGTCAAACTCGTCTGATGATTATTCACTGCGGAGAAAATAAAGACAAGCCCTTCGATATGGAAATTTAAATATCCCACAAAAGTGTCTCTACTTACATTTTACAATCCATCTATCAAACAATGTGCTGTGTTCTTACATTATACTCTTCCTTCACTATCCTTCCATTGTTTTCCTACAAATCTTACCCATTGTCTTGAGACCCATATTGAATTCTTGCCCATCTCCAATCAGCACTCTCAGGTCACCTGTTTACAATATTCTCTTCTCCTGCTCCCATAGCACACTGCTTAGATGTCTATCATACTGTGTATTATAACAACTTATTATATATTAATATCATCTCTTCCTTCTAGATGAAGAACCACCTGGAAAAAGAGAAGCCTAAGATCAGGATCTGTACTAATTCCCAGGCAAAAGACTAATGATCTAATGGGACGGGTGGGGACTTTGAAGGAGCAAGAATGAAATAATGAGGATAATATAATTTGGAGAAAGACACGTGTCAAGGTCAAGAGAATGGTTGTATTTCATTTGAATACTTATTAAAAAAAGCCTCTGATAAAGAAAAGTCTCTTCAACACTGAATATGATACCCTGCTCTATAGATATTGATCAGCCACCTCTGTCTTTAAGCAGCTTATTGTTTTTTTTTTTTTTTTGTGAGGAAGATCGGCCCTGAGCTAACATCTGCCAATCCTCATCTTCTTGCCGAGGAAGACTGGCCCTGGGCTAACATCCATGCCCATCTTCCTCCACTTTATATGAGACACCTGCCACAGCATGGCCTGACAAGTGGTGCGTCGGTGCACGCCCGGGATCCGAACCGGCGAACCCCGGGCCGCCGCAGCGGAGCACACGCACTTAACCACTTGCACCACTGAGCCCGCTCCCAGCTTATTGTTTTTTAAATGGGTTCCTGAGGAAAGTGATCCTAGTGGTAGGGATGGAGCCTATATACATGTTCTCAACGAATTAGACTCTCTGTTATAGAGATAGACTTGGCATCCAGCATGGCTGAGTGACCAGTTTTCCATCTGTGCAAACCAATCCTTGACCTTCAGTAAGGTTCCATAACTCAAAGGGATCAGCAAGTTATGTGGTGTCCAACTGATAACACTAAATTCATTATATTTTCAAGAGAAATATAGTAGAAAAGAACCTATTCTGAAACTGGATTTGATTTCCCTGTCCTTCCTCATGCCTCTGCCTGTATCATAGGCTTAGCAGTGCTGTTGATACTGGCTCATGACAAGGTTGACACCAGGTTAGCCATTGTAGAAAAGAAAAACTCTATTGTAACTTTGAATGACCTCTGACAAACTAACCCAGCTGGATCTGCACCCTCCAGGAGGTCTAACTGCTCTGTAGATTTTACGACCCCTGCTTGTGCATGTACCTCCCAGCTGTGTTAAGACGATAACTTCGTTCTTTTGAGTTCCTTAGGAATGTGATGACCCCCGAACAGAGAATCTATGCTGATAGCCATCATCAGTGAAGACTGAAAGATCTGGTGTGGCATTCCTGTCTGTAAGACCAGAAGGTCAACATTCCTAACCCCCTCCCCAATAACCCAATGGCCTATATAACTGCTGTGAGGTTTCGTGCCCCCTTAAGATGGTTCTTTTGGACATGAGTCAGCCATCTTCCCTCTTGCTAGCAAGCTGTAATAATAAAGTCCTTTCTCTCCTACCACCTTGCCTCTTGACTATTGGCATGTCTTGTGGTGAGCAGAAGGCCCCATGTTGGGCAGTAACACTGTCTTTTATATAGCTTTGGTATATCTTACACTATTGTTACTAACTAAGTAACTCAATTCACGTTGAAAAGATTATCATAAGATTCACTACTTTTATCTTAAACCCAGAAGCAATTGACTGTACAGAACAGTGAAGTGTCCATTTGAAGCTAACATTCTAATTGGGAGAAAATAACTTTTGAGGTAAGCATACTCTTATAAGATCCAATGTGTGTTATGAAATAACAGTCAATACATATGATGCTGTTTCATTTAAATCTCATAGACAAAATTCACTGCTCCATCTAGATGCCATAAGTACAGACAGTGTGTGTGTGTGTGGTGCGTATGTGTTGGGGAGAGAAGTGGATATCACAGCTATAATGGTCACACCTAATGTCTTAAAATGTTGGCTTCTCGTCTTCATATCTCTGCTTTCTGCTAATTTGAAGGTTTCATTACAAACAATCACGGTTCATTGAATTGAAATCCGAGACTGTCTTCCAAAGATTATGAGCTTCTCATGCCACAGGACAAATGATAAAATAAATAAAGGGGAGAAGTTATGGTATTGGTTGGGGTCGTGGGTAGGATGATGTTTGGTGTCACAAAATAGGAACAAGGAGAAGTAAGATAGAAATTGCATCAATGCAAAGAAGGAATGTGTTTTATTAGCTCTTCAATGGATGCATTGTAATGGACATCTATTTTGTTTTATACTCAATTTCTCTTTTTCTTTTCTTTTTTTAAAAATTTTGTATTATATATATTTTTTTGCTGAGGTATAATTTACATACAATAAAATTCATAGATTAAAATTGTGTAGTTGGAACAGTTTTGACGATTGTGCACACCCATATAACTACCATCCATATCAAGATATGGAATATTTCCATCATACTAGAAGTTTCCCTTATGACCCTTTTGAGTAAATCCCCCTACCTCCCATCACTGCTAAGCAATTACTACCTGATTTCTATCATTATGGAATACTTTTAAGTATTCTTGGACTTAGTGTAAATGGAATCATGCAGTATATAGTCTTTTGTATTTTGCTTCTTTTGTTCAACATTAGGTATTTAAGTCCATTCGTTTATCAGTAAGTTTTTATTTTGTTTTGCTTTACTAAGTATTAGTTCACTGTATAAATATACCACAATTTGTTTTCCTGTTGATGAACATCTGCGTTGTTTCCAGTTTTAGGCTATTTTGAATAAAGCTGCTAAACACAACAGATATTTTCTTTCTTCTTGGATAAATACCTAGGAGTGGAACTGATATAGCTACCTCACTCTTCTTTGAGGACTTAGTCATCTCCTAAATCATGTAGTCTTCTTAGTTTCAAGATGTGCCAATGGGTTAGCATTTGAATCTCTCATAGAAGAATGTGATACTTGAAGTATCTTAAAGACAGAAAGTAATTGGCAATGAATCATTCTAACGGCATGTAATGAAGAGAGTGTTATAAGTACTATAGCTTCATAGTATATTTTAATATATAGCAGTGTTAGTCCCATGTCAATGCTCTTTTTGGGGCAGCATTGCCAAAAAATTATTTTTGCTTGCTTTTTTTTATATGAACTATTTAATCAGCTAATCTAGTTAAAAGAGAAATCTTGCTGGTATATTTTAAGGATTGCATTGAATTTTTACATTGTATTGAATTTGGGAGAAATGAGCTGACATTGGCTCTTCCGTTTCCGAAAGAAATAGGCAAATTCTCTTTTCTGGCTTTCATTAGCATTTGAAAGTTGTCTTAATGCCCATTACTTCTTAAATTTAAATCTAGCTATCATTAAATTTCTTTTTTGTATAAATTAAAACTGGTCTATCAACTTCAGTCAAATTATCTTAATTGAAACTACACATAAATTAAGGAGATTTCTATTAATCTAGGGGGAATCTCTAACATTATTCTTTATGGATGGATAAAGGCAGCATTCCTTAAATTTAGAGTTGAAAAGTTATTGGGTAGAAGATAGACAATTTACATTGCAGAAAAGGAGATTTTCCTTGGGAAATCTGACCAAGAACTAGGCTGTTTTCTTTTTGATGTTCAATATTAGACAGTTTAGATGACTTTGAGAGTCCCCAACTTAGATCAAATGGCAGAAAAAGGACCAAGGTGTTCAGAGAAGAAATTCATCAAAAAGAAGCGAGATGTTTTGACTAGTGACATAGGATCAGTGCCAAGACTGGAATTATTTTAGGGACTGGCTGGTACTAAACAAGTGGATGATGGTGGAATTGTTTCTCAACTAGCCCCTTGACATGGTGTGTGTGCCTTTGTAGGAAAATTGGGTATATGAGAGGGAGTGTATATGTGTCTGTGAATATCAGAAGGAAAGAGAGACAGAAAATTAGAAAGGGAAAGAAAAGATAGAGACAGACAGCTAGTTCACAAAGCTGTAACACTGGGAGTGCAGGGGAATTTTGGCATATGGGCAAAGTAACCGCAGAATTTTTCCACCTTCACGGGACATGTGTAAATTCAAGCTCAAAAACTGAGGGAAGAGCAAACAAGACAGAACTTGGGAGTAATAGTGATTTGTATAATTTAAAAAAATATGATCTTTTGTTTCTGAAGACGGAGTTGTGACATACATTGATAGCAATTGCACATAGAAGTTTCTTATTTTTGTTAATATTTAAGAATTGGTTAAGGACTATATTTTGCTTTTATAGGAATTTTTAAAAATGATTTATTATTCAAAAGTAATTTATACAATAAATATTTAAGCAATAAAATATGTATAGAGTAAAAAAATTAAAACTTTTTTTCTTAATAACAAACTAATGGTGCTAAAAGTATCCATTGTTAACAATTTTGTGACTATCCTTTTAGAATTTATTCCCTCTATATATACAATGTCTAATAAACATGAGGCTAATTTTATATATCACATAGTGAGCTTTTTTTTTTTTTTTTTACCTTAGAGTATCTCAGGGAAATATCTATTTGAGTATAAATCAATTAATCTCTTTTAATGGTTGCTTTATATTGAACTATATTTTTGCTGGTTTTATTGACTTAAGTACTGAAATGTCAAAATTCTAGGTAAAGTGTTAGTTAGCCAAGCAGATTAATGTTCATTACAGAAACTCTAAAAATATCATAAAATGATGGTAATGTTTGAGTGTTTTTCAAAAAGACTGAGTCTGTTACGCGTTTTTGATTTTACAATCAGTTCTGTAATTACGCATCCAAAATCCAAAAGACAAAGTGCAAATACATACAATTTCTAGCATTCAGTCAGAGATTTTTCTTCTCATAATTTTAGACCTACTTGATGTTATTTCCAACTAATGTCAATCTTAATTTTTGTGACTCTTATCTCGACCCTGCCTCTTGCCCATTGCACTTACTGTATGTATTTGGTATCTCCAGTATTTGAAGCTGGCTCTTTCTAGAGGACTTCTGACATGACTTAAATCTTTGAATCAAGGCTCCGTACTATGATGGGTAGAATGCAGATCACTGACACTTCACTATTTAGGAATCTCTGCTGGCGCAGTACTTATATCCCCATTGGGGAGTGTGGAGAGATTCAGTTTTCATATACAATTCATAGATGCAGAGTGAAGCTGGATTCAGGGCTGTAAAACAAGGGTTAATATAAGGTGCCTTAATGTATTAAAAATAATAAGGCTTTTAAGAAAAGTCTTCTTTATTCAATGAGTGATTTTTGCTCAAAAATACCAATAAAAATATTGTCATTGGGATCGATAGATATATAATACTAGGTGGGATTTACATAAAACTAGGTGATTTTTCTGGAGTGAATTAAATTGCTGTGGTTTTTCTGTCAAAGCTTCCTTGAAGAGCTGAATCTTGACCAGTGTTTTAATGCTGAAGACATGGGTCCAGGTGATAGTAGAAGTTCCTTCCACAGAAAAAGTGTGGCATGTGTGATGAAATTAAGTGTTGCATGCATATTAGCCTCTATTTACTTCCTAAAAAAGAGAAAGGCTGAACAAAGACTGGAAGAAGGGAGGAAGAGCCAAGGCTGGGATGAGTTTAGGAGAAGTAGAAATGGTGCCTATAGTTTTATTGATCTAATTCATATATCTTCGTGAATTTTCACATTGGTTTAGAATGCCGAAATGCCATACATGTACAGCACATGCCGTACATTTTTATTTCTGTGTGAAACCATCATTTTGCTGACTCCTTAAGGACTCACAATGAAGAGATACATTTATAGCACTGTTTTATACTTTAAAAATTATGTTCAAATGTGCTAAGCCACAAACAAAATTTTTTCTTCAAAGTAAATCCATCACTAAATAAAACTCAATATAAATGATTCCTGCTCATCTTTGAGAGTTCGTATCGGTAGCTGTAATATATTCTATCTATAATTTCTATAATTAGAACATTTAAGGGCCTTCTTAAGGTGGCATGGTTGCCTAATATATACAGTTGGACTTAAATGAGAAAATATTTCAAGATTAGATTCTGTTTTTCTCCCAAAGGCAGAAGATGAGTAAACAGCTAGAAGATGTATTCCAAAATCAACTAAATTCATATTATGTCTTAAATAGAATAAAATTCTGGTTTTTATCCAACAAGTTTCTAATTTCTTTTCAAGATTCAATACTCAACTTGACAATCTACCTATAGATGCCAAAGATTGAGGGGAAAATGTATGCTACTTGATCTTTTATTTTTTTTGAAAGTCTGTTCCAGATTTTTTTTGCCTTACTGTCAAAAGAAAACCAGAGGGGATTTATACTGCTTTTGTGTATAATGACATGTCTGATGTACTGAGCACTTTCTAACATGTTTATGCAACATTTTAAAAGATAAAATTCAAAGGACATTTTTTGTTCTAAGTATATAGGTTATAATGTGTTCAGCATCTCCATCATAAGAAGTAAATAGATTGTTTAAAACACTAGCATAATTGTTTTTCAAAGTATGCAAGCATTTTAAAAGTGTAGGGGAATTTCATCCAAGGAAAATCAGATTTACAAACAGCCAAATGATCTCTAACCTGTTTCTGACATACAATAGTCATGACAAATCTCTTGAAACTGGAATCTGGCCGACTCTTCAGAACTTGCCTATCTTCATTAAGATTTCATAGGTCATTCTGCATGACCTTTTTGTCTGAGTACTCCCAAATCAAGTGATCTAGTGAAGGAATATAGGAATTCAGCATTTAGGAAGTTCTTATGTTTTCACAAGTATAACATATCATAGATCTGACGGTAATTACCAACTGCAGTTCTTAAGAGAACATTTGAGCCCAAGCAATTTTTGAAAGACTCATTGCCACTGTTGCTGATGAAGGGCACACTTATCTATAGATATTTTCCTGAAAGGCTTGAAACCAGAGAAAAGAAAGCATCCACAATTTTTACTAGGCCCCGAAACAATAACAGGTACTGAATTTGCACGGAAAATTAGACTATTTCCATCTCTTTGATCGATTAGTAATTCAAAGCAAATTGTTACATGAAAAAAAATAGAACTAGTATTTCCTTTTGGAAATACAGATGATAGTTAATGGTTATCTATATATATGGTAAAAAGCTTGTATCTATATAAATAGATCCACATATAAACATTTTCTTAAATCAAATGGCTACCCTGTCAACGTTTTATGTCCTCAAACTTTTATCATTTTGTAAGTACAGAAGAGCTCTTTTAATCTACCTCCACTTAACTGACTTCCAAGATTAATCAGTATGGTTCATACCAATTGAGGACTTTTACGCAGGGACCCTCAGGGTTAGTTAGCTCCCTCTAGAGCACAGCCCTCAGTTTTTTCCTTAACAGACTGTCTTAAGAGGGGCTCGTGCTTAGTATTATGCTTATCAAGGGGGTATTGTGCTCATTTTAAAACCTGATTATGGCAGTTGTACTTGTTATTATAAAAAGTTATTGTAATTAATCAAATATTACACAACGGTGAAGTAGCAGTGGGAGAAGAAAGAAAACCGTTGTTTTTATAAAAACCAAGTTCAGTTCTTTGGGAAAAACTGTCAATTGTTTGCTGTCAGAGAGATGTGCATGAGACAAACATAAAAGATTAGGAGATAAGTTTTAAAAATCTAGAATGGTTTATGCATATTACTTTGTGAATCTTTAAGGGCTTACTTCAACTAAGACTGCATGTTGGAGGCTATAAACCACAGCGGTGGTTGGTGAATGAAATATTATGTTACTTGAATCAACATACGTAAATTTTTGATTAATTGTTAATTGGTCTTGATCTCATTAGATACGAGGGGCCCCTATAGTGTATTAAATTCTTTTTTTAATCAAAGAAATGAGATAACAATGTAAGAGACCCCAGCTGTT
The DNA here is from genome assembly GCF_057802395.1 of Ceratotherium simum simum. Taxonomy (NCBI): domain Eukaryota; kingdom Metazoa; phylum Chordata; class Mammalia; order Perissodactyla; family Rhinocerotidae; genus Ceratotherium; species Ceratotherium simum. The sequence continues at coordinate 30,577,139 of NC_141900.1, forward strand.
TTTAATTTATGTAAGTACACTCAAAATAGACCAATGTGAAACCTTTCTTTATTTCTTTTTCTTTTCTTTTTTTAAATTTTAGAGTACAAATCAATTTTGATAAAAAGTTAAATTTTATTCAAACATACAAAGAGATTTTTCTTGAAAGTGGGACTGAAATCTATCCCTTTTTTCTCATAGTATATTTATTAACACTATAAAGTGTTAATTTCTTCCTTCCTTCCTTCCTTACATCCCTCCCTCCCTCCTTCCTTCCTTCCTTTCTACATAATCTCATTCTCTGTCCAATTTCTCAAAGTTCTAGTTTAGAGCATTTCTATTTGCATTACGTGTTTAGATGTTATGTAAAGTTAAATTGTCATTCAAAATATGGAATTCCCAGTTCTCTGCCATATTTTAAGAAAAGCCCTTGGCACATACGAATATTCCTGTTAGAATTTAAATATAATGGAGTAAATATCTAATAATGTTTATATTGGTTTATTTGAAAAAAACGTTAAAAGATTTTCATTCTAGAACTTAAAGAGGTTGAAGTATTTGAAAAATGGCTGAGAATAATAGATAGAAAATAAGATTATCTTACATGTTAGATAATTGCTATTCCTGTTTCCTTTCTAAAAATTTTGTGAGATACAAATCAAGTAGCTCCAAAATGGAAAGGTCAAATAAATGGGAAATCTCTGGGATCAGAAATAATGGTATATTTTAATTTTCCTCATTTATTTTTCACAAAAATTTGATTACTTATTTGTCTCATAGGTACAATAACTTTTTCTCTTTTGGAATTAGCCATTTATAGCTTTTCACCACTTGAGCAGAGTATTTTTGCAATCCTTAATCATAATAGTTTTATATTTGGGTTTTGGCTTACTGCTTTAACTATGTTGTTTGGCATGCTATGAAATAGGAAATAACTGATAAAGCTGATTAAGTAGAGCATTCATTTAAAGTGAAGTTCTGGCACCAAAGTAAATAAGATATTTTGTAAATGTCAAGTTTAGTTTATGATGTTCAATATTGTCACCAAATATTAACTTTCAGAGGAGTAAAAATAAGTTCCTTTGTTAGAAGTTTTTCAAGACCCTGAATTTTACTCCTTTTATAACATTTTCACATGATGATAGTCTTTCCACTTTACAGTGTTAGTAAATATGCTATAAGGAAAAAGTGATAGATTTCAGTCAAGCTTTCAAGAAAAATCTCTTTGTATGTTTGGATAAAATTTAACCTTTTATCAAACTTGATTTGTACTCTAAAATTTAAAAAGACAAAATTCAGATAAGTAAAAAATATACATTTAAAACGTTCTTTTAAAATAAATAAGGTAGAAGCAATAAAGGAAGTGTAATTGTAGCATTAAATTTCACTCATAACATTAAGAAATAAGAGGTGGAGAGGGTAATGTAAATGTACAAATGACACAGTTAGAAAATACTGCCAGTGAGAAAATACACAGATCAACCACAGGCGTTTAATCAATCACATGAGACAACTGCTTGATGAGTGCAGGTTTCCAGTGCCCATTCAAAGTATGAGAACACAGAAGTTTAGCGTTGGAAGGGGACTTAGAGATTTACTAAGAGAACATTTTCTGCCCAATATAGGAATTGCCCAATGTGGAAATAAACTCAAAATAATGTACTTAAGTGATTCCATCTTCATCTCTGTTTGAAGACTCCAGTGACAGAAAGATTCCTACTTTGAAGAAACATTCATTCATGTCTCATTATCTCTAATTTTATAACATTCTTCCTTACTTCAATGAAAATTTGTTGGATGCAACTTCCACCCACCGATTATGGTTTAGTTTTTAGTTATTCTGTTCAACAAACATTTGAGTACCTAATTTATATTAGGTAACATATTTCTTCTTACATATATGCTATGCAATGAAGGGCAAATAGCCCAGCAGACGTGTTGAAGCAGCATTCTTAGGAAAGAGGCAATACAGATAGGGTAAGGAGGCGTGTGGATTCTACACTGCCTATTGCACTCTGGGGCAGCATGAGCAACCAGTGGGGTTGGATGTCAAATTCCAGTAGGATGACTTTGACGAGTCCCTGGTGAGCTCAGGGGCTGTGATATAATAACAATTAGTTCTATCCTGCCAGCTCAGTGGGGACAGATACTACCCTTTCTCTGGAGGGACGGGAGTTGGGCTTCAGGTCCAAGGTTACAGTAGGCTTTGCCACAACAGTGTTCCTCAGCAGGAGGCTGGGAGAACTTGAGTAAGAGGGATGATTATCTTAAGTACTAGGAACATAACCATTTCCCACATAGCTTTGCACACTAGTTTTTTTTCCTTGAGGACAGCCTAAGTGGAATCAGGCTTGAAAAAGTAAACCTTCCCTATCAAAATACCTTCAAGTATTTGAAGGCAACTTGCATTTTCCTCTAAGTCTTCCTTTAGGCTAAATATTCAGATCATCAGCTCTGAACTTTGAATTCCTGAGTGCAAGGATCCCTTTTTCATGACCTTTATCATCAAACACACTTCTATTTCATAGGGTGCACTTAAACGTTCATTAAATGCATTGATAAGTAAACCCTAATCCAGGACATTGTTTCAGCATGCTTTCCATAACACTGGAGTTTGTGGAGGCTCCTCCTAAAGCTGATCCCCAGACCCAGGGACCATTCTCCAGATCTGTGTGTTTAACTTTCTTTGATAATGCCATATGTAAATTAGTATAGTCCAAAAGTAGATTTTCTTTTTTAGCAACAGAGTAACCCTATTGGCTCATACCGAGTTTGTGGTCATATAAAATCCTGGACCTTTACATGAACTCTTGTCATTCTAGAAGACCAACCCGTATATTACGTTCAGAAGAAAAATGGTCTCATCTTTGAGCAGTTACATCCTGTACTTACAAAATTGTCTTTTGACCTTAAAACCAGGGCCACATGTTTTCCCTGGTCAACTTCATTTTGCTGCTTACAGTTCATTTCATTCTATCAAGTTCATTTTGCTTTCTAAATGTATCATCCTACATATCAGTAACCTCATATTGCCTTCTGCAGATCTGACAAGCATGTCTTTTTTGTTATTAAACAAATTCAGCCAAATTCAGAGTGAATCTCTGTGACATGCTACAGTCAACTAGGTTTGACATGGATGCACTCATTACAATTAATTTGATATGTTTTTGTCAAGCAGCTAAGAATTAGGGCAACCCAGGCAAAAACAAGAACAATATGAAAAATGTGGCAGCTATTGTATTCCCTTGATCTTGCAATCTGGCACTATATCAAATGTATAAAATGAAGGATTAAGAATGGGTTTGCAACTTAGATTCATGTTTCCACTCCACGATTCTGTAGCTGTACATGTTCAGTGTCAGCCTCTCTGACTTTCGATTTTCCTTATCTGCCAAAGAAATGCGGGTATGAGCATTAAGTGAGACGGTGTATTTATTGTGCCAAGGAGAGTTTGGGGCTTGCATTAGGAATGAATTAAGTGTTGAATTCCTCCTCTGTAAAGAAAGGACATGAGAACATTTTGAACTGTGAACATCATAAACCTTTTTGCTATTTGTTGGTCACTTCATCTTTTTAATTTTGTTTGATCTCAATACATCTGAAGTTTATGGTTCTCTAGAGTCTATATTTTAGCTTTTAAATATTGGGATATTTGTGTATCTCTAGTCTTTAGGGTCTGTGTTTGTCTGGGGCCTCTGAGAAGAAGATGCCAAGATGGGATTACATGGGCAAGGATATTACTAGAGAACTACCCGGTGAGAGAAAATGGACAGGGAGTGGAGAATGTCTGGGACAGCTGTCAGAAGACAATGGTAGCCTGATTCTGAGTGAAGGAGAAAGGGAGAAAAGTCTGCATGGAAGCCTCCGAAACAGCCATGTGGTCTAAGGAAGGTTCAGTAAGGCCATCGAGGAGTCCCCCAGTCAAAGTCCTCAGGGGAGTCTGTGTCTCCCAGGGGCAGTCCTGTCCCTGTGTGCTTTCTAGGCTCAGTCATTGACTGGGAGCGCCCAGTGGGTGGGAAGCACGGCCTAGAGCAAGGGCCAAGGTGGAGTTCGGAGCACCGAGCACGGCAGCTGCAGACTTAATCAATTAAGCTTCTTGTAGTTGGAAGTCTGTGAGCCAGGGACTCTTTGAAAAGCTTGTGTCTTTATTAAAAGAAAGTAGAAATAACATATAGATCATTGTCAACTATACTCTACTAAGGATTTTTCTAATGACATTAGAAACATAACATTTTCTGTGATAAGAACTTGTTATAAATGAGCATCTTCAAATGCAAAGATAATAATTCATATTAGTGTTAATAATGCCACGTAATAAGATTAGGCATAAACACTATTAAAAGGAATAAGAGGAGAAGAGGGGAGAAAGGAAGGGGAAGGAGAAAGAGGAGAAGGAGAATAACACCCCACAACCAACATTGATATAAATACCACCAAAATGCAATGAAACCCATGGCACTTTCTAACTGAAAGGGACCTTAGAAATTACCCAATACAAACTGATTATCTTAAAAATTAGACGACAGGACCAGAGATAAAGTAATTTGGTCAAGACTGCACAGATCCTTGACTCTGTTCTTTCCACTATACCAATTCACTAGCATACTTACCAAATGGAAAATTATAGAAGGATCTAAAACATAAATGACCTGGCAATGGAGGAGTGAATCTTATCCCCACCACATGGTTACACAAAGCAAATTTGTTTAATGCTGTATATAATATTCATATTCTAGAAGAGCAGACACGGTTGCTGTTTACTCTCAGGTGAAGCAGAATCTCAAGTATAGGTCAGCAAATACTGACAAGCAGTGTTCTGGGATAAACATGAGGCATGATGTGAAAAACAGAACTCTTTAATTTGCTAAGGGTTTCATTGTTAAAGCAAAGAGATTGCATTGAGAATACAAATATAATTCTACAAACAGGCCAGATAAAAGGAAGAACTACACAGTTGACATAGGACTACAGGAGAACTAGTACTCTTCCTGATATATATGTACAAAAGGACTATCTATGTGCCTGCTTTAGAGAGGGCAAGGTTAGTTAGAACACTAGAGCCAGTTTTGGAAGGCAGAAGACTTCACGAAGGTCCACTTTCAAACTCTGAATATTTTTAATCCAAATATGCTTCCAAGGAAAGAATTTTTCATTACTCCTAGTGTCCTTTTTATTGTTTAGGCATGCAGTAAGCAAAACAATCATTAAAAAATAGTAGTATATACTTTGGAAATGCACCAAGTATGATATAAGCCATCTTTTAAATTTTTTTTTTAAATAGTGAATAATGAAAATCACTTAGACACTTAAAGATTAGGGGGTTTTGTTCGTTTGTTTTTCTTTACAAAAGAACCATATCTCTAGTTCTATAGTTTTAAATTTCTAACGTTTGCAAGTAGAGATTTTCTTTTCTTTCAATTCCTGAGATTGAGAAAAGGTAAATTATGCTGATTATATTTAAGGAAAATAATATAATATAAAGATGATATTATTATGAAAAATATATAAGTGGAATGCATGAAATAAAGACAGAGAAAGGTTGAACCACAAATTGTTCCTGACAAAGTTGTTCTAGATTGGTGCTGTAGGGATCACACTCCCCCAACCCCCTACTCGCATTTCAACTTCTGCCCCGCCCCCGCCGCCCCGATTTCCATGTCCCACTGCAAGTCATTTCAATTTTCAGAGGTTTATGCTCTGAGGTACTTGACAACAGGAGATAAATCCTGTAATTGTATTAACCCCTACTGAATTGTTGAGATTATGGTCACTTGACCCTTAATGTAAAAACTAAGCAACAAAAATATTTTTAGTAAAAATAGCGAGAGAATTATTTCAATGAAAATGTTAACAGTGTTTTGATTGTAAAAAAAATTACAAATACAACAGCCCAAAAGCCTCCGTAAACTGACATTCAATTACTGTTCAATTACAGAACCAGAAGGTATTATGAGTTTTGGTATAAATTGGGAGGGAAGGGGGCTCAAATTGGTTTTATGTTTTCCAGTGAGAATTTTAGTTTCAACCTAAACATTCCATTACAAATTTAGGCATTGAATTCTATAATATTTACTTATCACTAACACTAACAGCAAAGAGTAATGAGATCTCACATTACATGCTGAGATTCTTATTTGAACTCGAAAGGAAGGGAAGGTCTGTCAACAAACCCAGCTTTAAGGAATATCTGCTATTAAGAACAAGCAATTTTCATCATTGACTCTTAGTTTTTAACACCTTCAATTCTTAATTTCATCATGCAGCATTACAGAAATTTAGTAACTTGCCTAATGCCATATGGCTAATCTATGGAAGGACAAAGAACCCACACATTCTTGATTTTTACTTCATAACCCAGAATAATAGGCCACCCAGTCTCTGACAATTTATAAATATCAAGAGAAGCAATTAAAATATCAGAAACCAAAAGAAAATAATAAGTAAAATCAGCAAGGGTTCATGAAGGAGGCAGTCTTCATTTTCCAAATGCCATTATTTATTTATAACTAAATTTCCTTTGACTTGACCTTGTGGTGTCTTTACATTTAGAATCTGAAGACTGAAAGTAACCATGGAGGTCACTTACTC